>NC_064816.1:104334752-104387875 GCF_023721935.1 Panthera uncia | reverse complement strand
GGCATTTCTCGCTTCTGTAAACCTGCTTGCTTAGCACATTCCTCACCTACCCCCTTCCCCCTTTCTTCCTCTCGCCACAAGTAAAAACCTCCCCTGTGCTATTTGTCTCTGTCTATAAAAACGCTATACCAACCCTAATCGTGGCCTCTTGTGTCACCGGCGACGAGTGCGCAGAGGACCAGGTTCGAACCTGCAATAAACGACCCTTGCCGCTTGGCTTTGACTTACGACTCTGGTGGTCTTTTGTGGGAGGTTTTAGAACTTTGGGCATTACAATTATGAAAATCAACATACAGAAATTCTTTATCAATGTAGCAAAATTTGTTAGCTCTTGCCTCATACTATTCAGTGCATATAAGAATGCAAACCTATAAGTAAGAAGAAATATGAGAATTTATTTTACAATTTACTTTTTATAAAATATGCTTTATTTTTTAGATCAGTTTTTGGTTCACAGCAAAATTGAGCTGAAGGAGTTCCCATATACCACCTATCCCCACACTGGCACAGCCTCCTCCACAATCAATATCACACCCGTGGGTGGTGGCACATTTGTTACAATGGATAAACCTAGCTGTTGACACATCAGCCAAAGTCTAGACTGGACGTTAATGTTTGCTTTTTCTGTTGTACATTCTATGGGTTTTGACAAATGTATAATGACATGTATCCACTACTATAGTATAATGTAGAATAGTTTCACTGCCTTAAAAATACTCTGTGTTCTTCCCAGTTATTCCTCCTCTTCTCAACCGCTCTCACCATAGTTTTGCCTTTTCCAGTATGTCATATAGTTGGAATCATACAGTATGTAGACTTTTCAGATTGACTTCTTTTATTTAATGATGAACATTTATTGGGCACCTGGGTGGCTCAGTTGGTTAAGCGTCTGACTTCAGCTCAGGTCATGATCTCACAGCTTGTGAATTCAAGCCCAGCATCAGGCTCTGTGCTGACAGCTCAGAGCCTGGAGCCTGCTTTGGATTCTGTGTCTCCCTCTGTCTGCCGCTCCCCCACTCACACTGTCCCTCTCTCTCTCAAAAATAAATAAACAACTAAAACAAAATTTTTAAAATAATGACCATTTAATTTTCCTCCATGTCTTTTCATGGCTTGATAACTTATTTCTGTTTAGCACTGAATAATATTCCTCTGTTTGGATATGCTAGAGTTTATGTATCCATTCACCAATGAAAGACATCTTGGTTGCCTCCAAGTTTTGGTAATTATGAATAGAGCTGCTATAAACATCTATGTGCAGGTTTACACCTCATTTCTGTGTAAATAACCATGATTACTGAATAATATGTTTAGTTTTGCATGTTTAGTTTTATTAAAAAAACAAAACAGCTGCCAGACTGTCCTGTACCATTTTTGTATTCCCAGCAGCAATGAAAGAGAGTTCCTGTTGTAATTTTCCTTTATAATCTACTTTCTTCACGGTAGTAGTAATTGCCTTATATATTCTTTGTTTATTCATTCTTAGTCTGTCCTTACTGGAATATCTTGTTTATTATTGTTTTCTTTGGACATAAAATAATGATTAAGTTTCAATAAGTTTCCTTAGTAAATATACATTGAATAAATAAATCATTCAGTTTAACTATCCCAAGTTGAGACTATATAGAGAGCTCTGATAAAACCAAATAGAAAAATAAAAACAACCAAAAAGATACAAAGAAAACATATAAAAAAGAAATTAAAATAGTATGTAGTCAATAAGGGTGTTTTAAAATGCTCAAATTCACTTTTAATAAGAGAATGAAAAATAAAAAATATTACCTATAATATTCAAAACAATTTAATAAATGATATCGCTTCCTGGTATAGTTATGAAAAAACGCTGTCACATATTCTTGGTGACATTGTGGATTTGTGGTCTGTAGTATATTATAAAATAAATGTTTGTACAACAAATAAGGGGATAAAAAATATAGCTGTTTTTCCAAAAACTCTACTACTGGTAATATATCTTACAAAACTGGTTGTCCAGTTATGTTATATTGAGTGTGAATCTTTTATAAGGTATATATCTTTGTGACTCATTTCTGTAATTTTAAAAAAGATCAAAAATCTAAATGAATAGTTAATTTTCTTATCTTGTATCCAATTATGCATATTTTACCAATTGGCCCAATAAGTGTCTTAATTCCAGGGGCTTGCTGAAAAAACGTTAAGTGTAAGACACTAGTTTTCCATTGGAGATTTTATATATATATACACGCACACACATATACATGTATGTATACATATATGTATAATGTATATATGTATATATACATATATGTATATATATGTATTGTGTATATATGTATATATATGTGCGTGTATATATATACCTATATATATGCAAAAAGTTTTATAGACATACCTATAGTGTGTGTATGAGAATTGGAAAGTTCTTCATATTGAATTAATATAAAATGAATATGTTAAATGAAAAAGTTATTCCTGGACCAAATTATTTTCTTGAAGAGTATGTTCCCTTGTGATGATCAGTTACAGATTTTAGGTGCCTAAATCTTGTTCTTTTCAGGAATTATCTAATGTTATTTGACAAAAGGCTTAATTAACCATTAGAGCCCCCTCCCCCTTCTCTCTCTTCACTTATGTAAGGAAATAGGAAATGACAAAGAACACAGAGGATTTCCCTATCATTCTTCCAAACCAAGCTTCCTTAACTTACCATGCCAGTGTACATTTTGAAAGTTCCTAGAAAGTCTGTATTCCTTACAGTCTCCAGAATGTAAAGCATTATTTCAAGCAGTGTGGGAAGATGTTCCCTAGTGATAACAATATATATTTGTTAGTCTTTTTTATTAATGAAGACAATATTTAAATTACATTGTTGCAAAAGGGTGCAACAGGTTTTTTTATTCACAATTAAATTATGCAATTTAGAGGAAAGTGCAAAAGGTCTAGCAAAAGTCTACAATTCATTTAGACATTTCTGTTTCTTTTTCCAATGGGTCCAATAAAAGAAAATAACCCAGTGGATTAACAAAAATGCACATACTTAAACAATGAAATGGCATTTTTCTGAACATATGGTATCTTTACTATATAGAAGGTAAGGTTATGTCTTTTCAGCTACCCAAACAATTCACAACTGCTCAGCTTTGTTATCCTGAGCTAGCTTCATAGTTAAAATAATTTCTGAAATCTGCTTTCTGAGATTAGAAGTGCCCTCTCCCCTAATTTGCACAAAAATAATTGGAAAGGCACATGTACCAGCTTCCAGTTTATACAAGTTCATTTATTTGAAATCCCTTGAGCTCCTCCAATTAAAAAACAAGTTTTTGAGTTAATATCCTTCAATTGTTAAAAACTTGCGTCACTGTGAGAGCACAGTGAAACGTAAAGGTCCCAGCACACTGGCAGTTGATTGTGAGGGGATGTGATTGTTCCACATTTAGACTGGAAAGGGTTAGGAACTCTACTTCCCAATGTGGTTAATGAATGAAAGGAAAATTGGACCCCTGAGCCAGAGTAAATGACCTAAGGGAGTGAAAAATGTTCACAGGTTAACAAGGGCAACTGTTCTTTGCCATAATTCCCAGAGGAGCCAAATGACAAAGGGGCCAATGAACTTCTGTCCTTGTACTATTTATTAATCCATTTTCTTCCTAGAAAAAACAACTTGGCATAACTCTGGAAGACACTAATGTTGAACATCTTAAACTCTGTGCTTGTTTCTCCTTGCTCTGATTCATTCATTAACATACTTTGTGTTAATAATTCATTTGGACATATTCAGTTCAGATGTACTAAGAGATTAATCTACCGTCCTATACTATTTTAAATATTAAGAATATAATATGCCTTAACATAATAGGCGGAGTTGGAATCCAAGCTACTAACTTTAAAGTGACATAGTAATAAATTCTTGGTTATCTAATTGGTGCAAGTGATTACGGAGATTTTTTTTCCCCTTAGAGTGGGAATTATTTCAAACATTTGTTTAAAAATATTGTTTTCTCTGAACTGAAGGGAGTTTTCATAACCATAGCCAAGCCACCACCCCTGGTCATGTTCACAGATACAAAACCCCTGATTGGCTGTTGATGAGTCATTCCTCTTGAGGAATCTTATCTTAACACCTGCCTTATCTTTAACATCCTTTTCAACTTCTTCTAGAAAAACAATAACCAAAAAGGAAAAAAAATATTTGGGATCAGTCCAGTTTTGAAACACCTGCCTTAGAGATAAAGACTGCAATTCTAGGCATTTGTAATGTCTTTACTTTGGGTCTGGAATTTGTTCACCCCTGTTGTGAGCGTCTGCTGACTTTCTCATACATGTGCTTTGCCTGGGAATTACTTCAGTCTAGTAAATTATAAAATGACAAGATCATCTCTGCTACCATGGAAAAATCTGTATATCAGAAAATGTCTGAAGCTCTGGCTTCATAGTAAATGCAGTTTATGAGTTGAAGAAACATTACAACACGAACTCTAATGAATCAGCCAGTAATGTTTTATGACATAATTCCAGTCTGATATTGATAATCTTTAACTTGCGGTTCAAGAGGATATCCCAGGTTTATGTGACCATGGTGAACCAAAATAGAACCATTTAAAAAAAAATTACAGACAGGAACTACACAGCTGGAAACCAGAAGCACCAGTTTTACTTGGGCTATTAAGAAAATTCACAGTTAACTAAATAAAAAATATTTATTCTACCTCATTTATTTTCCCCTTGGTATTCAGATGTGCCCCATATTAGTGCCTATGAAGAGGTTATTATAAGGGCATAAATTTGTTTTAAAACCGTGAGTTAATTTGCTATGTAAACAGCAAAAATTACTGAGCAATTACATAATTTATACTGTTATATTAATTATTTATATTGATTTTTAAAGAATGTAATTTTCTCCTTATGAATAAATGCTCTGACATTAGGAAGTCTTTGCCTAAGGCTCACTTAGCTAAATTCTACGCAATCAGAAACTATCTGGAAAGAAACAGTAGGGAGAATGTCTCAGAAAAATTAACCAGCATCAAAGAGCTTGCCTTGCAAAACCAAGTTAACCACGTGATGGCAAATGCCATAAAGGGGTTTTTTTAATAAATAAAAACTCTAGATAACTTCACAAGGTCCCTTTTATATTTTGCTTTCAGGGAATCAGCTGGCCCTACTTGATGAGAAGAAATGATAGAGAAAAGCACGCAAGTCAGTAAATGGCTGAGGAAGGAATGTGAGAGATTGTGGTTAAAATTATGATGGCAGTGAGTATGCTCAAGAGTTCCTTTAAAGTGACAAGCCTTAGGGCGCCTGGGTGGCTCAGTTTGTTGAGCGTTTGACTCTTGATTCTGCTCAGGTCATGATCCCAGTGTTGTGCGATCAAGCTCCTAGTCGGACTCTATGCTGAATGTGGAGTCTGCTTAAGATTCTCTCCCCACCCCATCTCCCATCTCCTCCCATCTCTCCCCTTCCTCTACTTGCTCCTCTCCTCACCCCCCACTCCTCTCCTCCTTGCATCTCTCCCCTGTGGTGTGCTCTCTCTCTAAAATATAAAATAAATCTTTTAAAAAATGACAAGCCTCAACAGTAACAAGTATTGCTGAAGATGGGAAGAAACTGAATCCCTTATTCATAGCTAACCTTAGTTGACCGTTTTAATTTTATTCATTATTATTGTTTATTTTTGTTGTTGCAAAACGTTTCATTGTTTTCTCTTGGTCCACAGCTTGGGAGAGGGTTCCAGAGTGGTTAAGAAGCTGTCTTGTGGCTGAAAGCAGAGCCTCGAGCAGAAGCCCCAACACCAAGAGGAGGTGGTGGCGGCGGGGGGGGGGGGGGGGGTTCATGGGGAAGGGTAGGTGTGCCTCAAATGCTATACTTCTTCAGAGCCTCCTAGTCATACTTGAAGGTGAATCTTTCAAAGAGATACTTATCCAGCCCGGGTGCCACCGGCCTGAGGAGATAGTCAGGTAGTTGCTTTCTTCCTAAAGAGTTCCACCTGCTCATTTAGTTAGTAGTTCTCTGGGAAGTCCCAGAACTGCATGGGCAGATCCAGAGTGCCCAGATCTCAAAGGTCCCTGGTCAGTTTCTCCAGAATCATAGTGACTCCCATGGCATTCAGGTTTTACCCCCACTCATCTTGGAATGGCTTCTGCATGTTCTGGAAGAAAGCACAGCTCTGGCACTGGTTTTGCATCTTTGAGAGATACTTGGCTCTTTCTTGCTTTCTCTTAGCTAACTTTGGAAGAAGTGACTCTTCAGGGCCACATCTCATGGTCAAAATAGAAGCCCAGATAAAGGTAGGTGTAGGAGGCCCAGAGATCCATTTTGATGATGCAGTTGACAGGAACCTTCACCTCAGTGGAATAATTCTGATGAATCTGGGAAGTCATGGGTAATAGGCAGTAAGGAGTTAAACTCAAAATATGGTGTTCACTGGTCCCAGAGACAGAGGATGGCAGAGAAGATGGTTCTGAAAAGATGGTGGTTGGAGGCTGGAAGAAAGGACAAATCCAGGTCTCTTCCACACAAACACTGTTGAAACAAGAGATCTCCAGGGCCTCCTGAATGCTAGTTCAGCCATTTTGGAAAAGACTCTGGCAGTTCTTCAAAAGTTTAAACATAGAATTACCATAAGACCCAGTAATTTCCCTCCTACCTACATACCTGTTATGAACTTAGCTGCAATGAATTCACTGCCACCACAGGCCCAGAAGAGATAGGCCTGAGGAGCAAGGCCTTCTAATCCTCAGTTACAGAAAGTGGAGCCACCTTCTTGGTTTCAGTAGGCCAGGCTGTTCCTGACCAGGGTTTCCAGGGCAAGGCCTAGCCCATGGCTGAGAGGGTATGGCCACCACCCAGAGCCAAAGGGATGGCTATGCTTTCCAGAAAAGCCTCACTAGTGGACCTGGAAGGAGTGGCCACCATCCTGGTGGAACCCACAGGACAGAACATCTAGTCAGAGAAGATTTTGGAGCCATAACTTCTAATGGAATTTTCCATGGTAGGTTTTAGATTTTCTCATGACCTGTCACTTCTTTCTTTGTTACAAGGTCTCCCTTTTGGAAAAGAATCTCTAACCTCTGCCTGTCCCACCATCTTATTTTGGAAGAACTTATCTGGTTTCATAGGTTCACAGATGGAGAGGAATTTTGCCTCAAGGTCATAACTTAAGTTTCATTTATGCTTGATCTAGATAATATTTAGGTGAGATTTTGTACTTGGTGTTGATGCTGAAGTAGGTTAAGGCTTTTGGGGCTGAAGAGATGAGGTGAATGTATTTTGCATGTAAGATGGGTGTGAGTTTAGTGAGAGGATGACAGAATGTGGAATGTTGTGGATTGAATTGTCCCCCTTTCTAATACATAGATTGAAGCCCTAACCCCCATTGTGACTAAAATTGGAGAATAGGACTTTATTAATAAGGCAATTGAGATTAGATGAGGTAATAAAAATAAGATCCTAATCTAGTTCAACTGGGATCCTTATAAGAAGAGTAAGAGAGGGGTACCTCGGTTGCTTAGTTGTTTAGGCATCTAACTCCTGGTTTCAGCTGACGTCATGATCTCACTATTTGTGAGACTGAGCCTAGAGTCGGGCTCCATCCTGACAGCACAAGATTTTCTTGCAATTCTCTCTCTCCCTCTCTCTCTGTGCCTTTCCCCTACTCATGCTCGCTCTCTCTCTCTCTCTCTCTCTCAAAATAAATAAATAAACTTAAAAAAAGAAGGTGAAGAGACACCAGAAGTGTGCCCAGAAAGAAGGCCAGGTGAGGAAGAGGAAAAAGGCAGCTTTCTACAAGCCAGGAGAGAATTCACCAGAAACCAACCCTGCCAGCACCTTGATCTTGTAATTCTGGCATCCCAAACTGAGAAAATATATTGCTTTTGTTTAAGTGACCCAGTCTGTGGTGTTGTGATGTTGCAGCTTGAGCAGACTAACACAGTCCTCAGAGTGTGAAAAAGAGATGTGCACACACAAACAGTTGCACATGAATTTTCAAGAAGCATTATTCCTAGTAGTCAGAATGTGAAAACAACCAAAATGTCCACTAACTGATGAATAGATAAACCAAATGTGACATACTCCTACGGTGGAATATTGCTGGTCAATAAAAAGGCATAAGGTACTGATGCCCACTATGGCATGGATGAGCCTTGTTAACATTGAGCTAAATAAAATAAATTAGTTTTCAAAACACCACATTTAGTATGGTCCCAATTATACGACCTATCCAGACAAGGCAAATCCTTAGAGAAAGAAATTAAGTTAGTAGTTTCCTACATCTGGGTGATGGGTAAATCGAGTACCTGTTTAATGGATACAGATTTTCTTTGTGGGATGATGAAATTATTCTAAACTTAGATTGTTGTGATGGTTGCATAAGTCTGTGAATATACTGCAAATTATTGACTTGTTCATTTTAAATTGGTGAATTTTATGTTATATGAATTTTATCCAATACAGGGTTGTTGTTGTTTTTTTTTTAATTGGCATCCTCCAAGATCACATTTATTAATGCTGATAGGTCTGGTTCACAGACAGTATATCCATTGATGGTTTATTCAAGAGTGAATCTATCTGAATGGAAAGAGCATCTCTGACTTCTTCTACTTCTAAAGTGTTATGGCAAATGCTTCATTTTGCTCTTTATTTACCAATTCCACTCTTCCTTCCTTTACCTTCTCTTCCTTTTACTTCTTGTATTGAATAATTTAGTCCTGAAAGCATTGGGTGAGGCAGAGCAAGGTAAGTGTCTATGTCATGGGAGACATGAGGCTCACAGAGAAGTGTCAGAGCTGAAGTAAGCTAAGAATTGTGCCTACATAACAGAGATGCCTTGGAAAGATTGTCCAATTTCTGCTTGGTTAAGAAGAGTTTTTCCTTTATGGTCAGCCTTGCATGAAGTGCCAGAGTCTAAGCAAGCTAGGAAGGCATCCCTGTAGAAGGGCTACCCTACACAGAATGTCAGGGCCTGAGTAGGACGAGGAGGAATGCCGACAGGGCAAATTTGGACATGAAGATTCAGGGAAAGAGCAAAGTGAGAAGTGTGTTCCTGAAGAAGACAGCCTGGTTTGAGATCTCAGAGGCTGAGAAAGTCAAGAAGAATATCCAAGTAAGTGGGACAGTCCACCGTGGGCAATTAGAATCCAAGCAAGGTGGGGCGTCTGGGTGGCTCAGTCAGTTCAGTGTCCACCTTCAGCTCAGGTCATGATGTGGCAGTTCATGAGTTTGAGCCCTGCATCGGGCTCTGTGCTCACAGCTCACAGCCTGGAGCCTGCTTCAGATTCTGTATCTTCCTCTCTTTCTGCTTCTCTCCCACTCATGCTCTGTCTCTCTCTGTCTCTCAAAAATAAATTTAAAAAGTGTTAAAAAAAAAAAGATCCAAACAAAGTAACAAGGGCATTCATCTAAAAGGACAGCCAAGCATGAGTTGATTGTGCCCAAGTGAAGTAAACAGGGTTTCTATGTGAGAAGGTGGATGTCCCTGAGTAAAGAGTCAGAGCATGAGTAAGGTAAGGTAGGTGTCTAAATGGAAGAGCTGTGAAGTCTTAAAGTCCAAGAAAGTTGAGAAGAACATCTGTGTGGAGGAGGATGGTACAGGCATTAGGAGTCAAAGCTCAAGGGTAAGGGAGTGTCCACAAGGATGACGTGTTGGCAGCAAGGCTGAAAAATTATTTATATCCAGGGAAATTAACAAATAAAGAAATATATATATTAAAGGTAATAGGATCCATGTTCTTCAGTGTAAGAGAAAGGATTTACAGATACCAGAAGGGAAAAAGATAGCATAAACTATTTGTTGTTACATAGGAATTGGAGGCTTGGGTGTGAATTTTCAGTTTTATCTATATATGGTATGACTATAATAAAGGTTATGCAATGTGTAAATATGGATTATATTGGTTCTCAAATTTTAAGGTCCTTAAGAATCACCTGTCATGATTTTTTAAATGAGATTCTCAAGCATCATTTCAGGAAATTCAAAAAGTAGATCATAGTCAAATAGATTTACCTCAGAAATGTAAGATTGGTTTAACATTTGAAAATCAATGCATTTCACTACAATAACAGAACTAAAGACAAAAAAACTATGTGATTATCTTAGTAGACACATGACAACATACAACTAATACGGGGCGCCTGGGTGGCGCAGTCGGTTAAGCGTCCGACTTCAGCCAGGTCACGATCTCGCAGTCTGTGAGTTCGAGCCCCGCGTCAGGCTCTGGGCTGTCAGGCTCTGGGCTGATGGCTCCGAGCCTGGAGCCTGCTTCCGACTCTGTGTCTCCCTCTCTCTCTGCCCCTCCCCCGTTCATGCTCTGTCTCTCTCTGTCCCAAAAATAAAAAAAAAAAACAAAAAAACAAACAAAAAAAAAAACATACAACTAATACAATTTAATTTCCCTCATAAATTAAAAAAAAACAAACAATAAAAAAGAAACATCATTAATTTGATTAATGACATTTATAATTACCCTGTGTTAGCTTGGCCAGAACTTTCTTAGAATTGCACAGTAGTTTGCTATCTTTCTATTTTTCCTTAGAAATCTTCCTTCCTCTTTTTCTTTGAAGTATCAGATTTGCCTTGTGATCTGAAAACTATTATTCCATCTTCTCTGATTCTTCCCTTCTTTTCATTCACTTTCAGCAATGAAACTTCAGCACCTCATTTCTTCTTAATGTTTGATTTCCAGATGACTTGGATTATGAACATTTAATTTCACAAAACCCTGTACAAATGTTCATAGCAGCTGTATTCATAATAACTTCTTAATTAAAACAACACTGATTTCTATTAATAGGAGAACTGATAAAGAAATTATGATATATGTGATGGTAGGCAGGATTATTAATATCCCTTATCCTGAGTTTCTTTATCTGTAAAATGGAGGTATGATAATAATATTTCCTATGTCGTGGGCTTTAAAGAAAGATCACATGTGTTCATGAGTGTGAGGTGCTTAGTGTAACTTACATTTGATCATTCCTATATGGTCATATAAATTACCAATTATCATTATGAGTATAATTTCACAGTGTTTTTTTTCTGGCTCTTAAACTTTTTGAATTAGTTTTCCTTAAAAAGACATGTTCATAATTTTTCTCTATGCTTAAAAACTTATGTTGATTTCGGATTTTGATCACGTCAGGTTTGAGTTCATCATTCTGTTACTGAAAAGTTATGTGTGGTTAAAGAAAATATTTGCATGCTTTTGATCATTTTAAATTTATTGAAAAAATTTAAGGGCCTAACTAACATCTTATCTGTCCTGGAGAATGTTCTACATGCACTAGAGGGCAATGTGTATTCTGCCGTTGTTGGACTGTGATCAGTAGATGTTTTTTAACGCCAGTTTATTTATGCTGTTATTCATCTTTATAATATTCTTTGTAGTTATTCTACCCATTATTGAAAGCAGGGTATTGAAGTCCCCAAATATTATTGCTGAATTATCTGTCTCTCCCTTTATTTCTGTTAGTTTTTGTTTCATTTATTTAGGATATATGTTCATAATTGTTTTATCATCTAGATGAATTGAGTCTTTTCTCAATGCAAAATGTTCTTTGTCTTTAGTGACAATTTTTGTCTTAAAGTATGTTTTGTCTAATTGTAGTATACCATTCAAGCTGTCTTCTGGTTACTATTTGAATATTATGTACTTTTCCTTCATTTTCCTTCCAACCCATTTTTGTTTTTGAATTTAATGTATGCATCTGTAGAGAACAGAGAGTCAGCTTGTTTTAAATCCATTCTGCCAGTCACTGCTTTTGATTGGAGAGTTTAGCCTATTTACATTTGAGATAGGTACCAATAAATTTGCAAGTGCCATTTTCCTGGGGTATTTTTCTATATATCTCATATATCTATATATCTCATTTTCTATGTATCTCATTTTTCTATATATCTACATATATTGTTATTTACTTTTTTGTTGCTGTTATTTCTCTCTTCTTCCATATGTTCTTTCTTTTATGTTACATATTTTCTAATATACTATTTTAAAACTTTTATTATTATTTTACCATTTTTTAATTTATTCTCAGAATTATTACCTTAAGGATTATAATTAACAACTCAAACAGCCTAGTTCAGATACGTATGTACTTAATTTTAACATTACAAAAGTTTTAGTCCAATACAGCTTCATACTTTTCCCCCACTTTGTGCTATTATGATCCTATAAATGACATATTTATACATTATAATTCATCAACATAGTTTTATAATTATTTATTTATGCATTTGTCATTTATATTAAATATAAGAAAAGATTTACAAAGAAAATGATGTATATACTTTAATTCTTATCAGTTTATGTTGTCACTTATACCAGTGCATTTATTTCTTCATGTTGAAGTAAGTTATCTAATGCCCTTCCATTTCAGTCCAAAGGACTCCCTTTATATTTCTTGTAGGGCATGTCTGATAATAATAAAGTCTTAGTTTTAATATCTGAGAATGAATCAATTCATCTTTTATTTGGGGAAATGTTTTTTGTGAGATATAGAATTCTTGGTTGTCTTTTTCAGCCCTTAGAAAATTGTCATCCATTGCTTTCTAATCTCCATGGTTTCTGGTAAAAAGTCAGTCATTAATCTTACTGAGGTTTGCCAAGAGTTGTGCTAAAGTTCAAGTTTATGTTTGTTTGTTTGTTTGTTCCTAGCCCACAGATTCAGACCAGTTTTCTGCACATGCTCACTAGTCCCCTACCAAAATTTACTCTCACCATCATAAGGAACATGTAAAAGGAGGTGGCAACAGGGTGTGTAGTTGAGCTGCCCAGAACCCTGGAGGTGCCCATCAGCCAGTTGGGGTGATCTGCAGGTGAGGCATCCTCTCTGGTTTACGGGCAGCTTCTTCAGGACGTCCACATACCTTTAATACACTCCAAGAGTCCTATATGCCACTCCCTCAGCCTTTTTGCATCCCCAACTAGTGCAGCTCAAAACTCAATACTGTGGATGGGGAAAGAAAGAACTGGGCTTTGATGGCAGCATCTCACCCAGCTGGGTATGCACAAAATACTGACTTACATGCTCCTACTTTCTCCCTTGTTAGAAATCTTGGGCCAAAAGATCTCTCTTGGAACTAGCTGTGGCACCTTGGGTGAGAAGTGATGTGGATAAAGTAAAATTATTCCTCTAATCTCTCCAGTGCATCCAAATTTGTATTTTTGTATTTCAAATATACACTGAAAGTTTTCCACTGGACTTCTGGACTTCCACAAAGTCACTTGACCATGAGTGATTATCTTGAGAAAGGGAACTGAGAATAGCTAGAGCCAAGTCATTAGCCACTGCCAGGTCCACAAACAAGACTGAGGCCTGTACGCATATTACCTGATGACAGGTGGGCAAAACTCTTCTCAGATTTTTTGAAATATAGCTCCCACAAAGGTACTTCTGTCTGTGGATAGATACCAAATTGTTGTTGTTAAAGTGGGAATATATTGAGTAACATCTTAATCAGACATCTTGCTGACATCAGTCCCACATCATACTTTTTTTTCCCTTGAATAAATGCTCCTACTATTGTTGTTGGCCTTTGGTCAATTTCCAGAGTTCTGAAAAAGTTTCTTTTATGGAAGCAAGGATTTTCAGAAGTCCTTACCTCACTACACCAAATGTACTTTTCCTGTCTTTGTCTTAATATATTTTATGATCATCCATCATCTAGACTTAAACATTTTAAACTTAAAATATTTTTGCAGATGACCTACACCAATAAGATGAATAAACTGAAAAAAGTTTTTTTTAATGTTTATTTATTTTTGGGAGAGACAGAGACAGCATGTGAGCGGGTTGGGGCAGAGAGAAAGGGAGGCACAGAATCTGAAGCAGGCTCCAGGCTCCGAGATGTCAGCACAGAGCCTTATGTGGGGCTCAAACTCACGAACCGTGAGATCATGACCTGAGCCAAAGTCAGACACTCAAATGACTGAGCCACCCAGGCGCCCCAAGATGAATAAACTTTTAGAAATGTTAACTTGATATAGGTATCCCTTGTTATTTAAACTCTTTCAATTCTCAGACCAGATCTTTCTGAATAAAGATAAAGATCTTACAATATCTAGTTCCAAATTCACTCATTACTTCCACATATTCCATGACTCAGAACTGTTTGCCAAGCATCCTGTACTCACTCACAGCTTCTAGTTTTTACATACGCTGTTCCCTTTGCTTGGCCAGCTCACTTGATGGCTTCATTCTAGTCATTCTTAAAGTCAGAACCTAAACACTCCTTCTCTGAGACCTTTCTGTAACCTTAGAGATAATGTCTTTTTATACCTCCATTGTACTGTGTGCATTCCTCTTTAAACCACTTTTTACATAGTATGTGCTTGTTGTTTGCCATCTTTCCCCCCCACCACTTTGAAGGCTGTGATTATAGAATTTCATTTTTTTAAACCCTATTCTTAGAAAAATGCCTGCCCCATAGTATGAACTACTTGAATACATACTTAGTAAATAATTGAATGAGACACTTAAGAATCATAGACCAGGAAGTTTTGAGGAGGAAGATATTAATAAGAGGATCATGGTCCTAGCTGTTTTTAATCAGAAAAAAAAAATATTTGGATGATTTTCCTTTCTTTCTTCTCCAGCAAATGATAAATAGCTCTTTTTTCCTTTTTCTTCCCTGGTAAAGAAAATCTCCTTAGCTTAGTAATGCCTCCAAGTTCACTAAGAGTTAATGGTTCAGAGCTCAAAGGAAAAGACTTGGCATGGGCAGGGATGGGAGGAGAATTATGCAGCCAAAATATTTCTCTTCATTTTTTCCTCCAACTCTGGGGAAGGAGAAAACATAAAACTGAATATTATATTAAGCATTAAACAAGCATAATATTCTCACTCTATGATTAAAGGATAATGGTGGTATTATGATGATGTCAAGTATGATAAAATAAAATAAATAAATTATGAGAAGTCATACTGTTTGTAGGAAGTTTTATTGGTTGACATGTCATATCTTTTGCATTTGTAGTTTCCCTAAGTTTCTGATTTGTTTCCAACAAAAATCGGTGTTGGTAAGATGAATAAAAACCTAAGCATGGGAAGAAGCTGATGGATAGTTTTGTGTGGTGTGCATGGAAAATCCTTTTCAGGAAAGAATCCAAATTATTAACTGGAAAAGGGTGGGAAGAATAACTCATGTCAGTAAAAAAAAATTTATGAAAAATCAAAAGGTCAGAACTTTGGATATTTGAAAGTTAAGGTGTATTTTGACTTATCCTGGGGAGATTCAAAAACTACAACTGAACTGAATTACCTCCAGTGAAATTACTTGGCTCAAATAATTTCCTATTTCATTACCTTGCTTGCCATGAGGACAAGTGAAATAGACCAGTGCAACTAGTGAGCCAAATTACACAATATTTTTGGGAGACCTTGAATCATTACAGTGTAAACTATATTACATGCATATTTCTCTCATGTACAATTATTATTATCAACAATTAGCTATTCAAAGTAACCAAAACTTATCTTAAACTTTTTTATACTCTTTCTTGTATATTTAGAAATTAATCCTTTTCTTGTACAAGAAAAGGAACTTATGTGTGACAGACAGAAATTCTATTGATTAGTTTAAAATCTAGAATTAAAAAAAATAAAGATAATAAAAGCTGGTTTTTCTATCATTTTATTTAAAATATTATTAATTGATTAAAGTAACCTTAATACTACCACATAACTTTGGGCAAGTTATTACCAATTAGTTATCCTGTATTTAGGAAAACAAATGTGCTAAAAACATTAATCTGAAACATGAAATTCCTCTTTGCTTTCATCTCCTAGTTATTATCTATGATATATAATTATATGTGATCTGATATAAATCTTTTTAATTGTTTATCTACTTCAGATGTTATATACATATACACACATGTATTCATACATACATTTTCAATTTTCAAATGCAATATTCATTTTTAAATATAAATGCTCAATGAAGAAAGTATGATAATGCTGCAACATAGAGGTAATTATTGATTGCTCTTTTTTTGATGTTTATTTATTTTGAGAGAGAGAGAGAGCATATGCACGTGTGCACAAGCAGGGAAGGGACAGAGAAAGGGGAGAGAATTCCAAGCAGGATCCATGCTGTCAGAGCAGAGCCCAATGCAGGGTTCGAACTCAGAAACTGAGATCATGATCTGAGCTGACATGAAGAGTCGGTTGCTTAACTAACTCACCCACTCAGGCACCCCTGGTAGCTCTTTAACAAAAATAGACTTTTATACCTGTTCCTTTGTGTAGATTATCATACCAAAATAATGTTATATGAACTCTTTATAACCTTTAAGTAACTTTAAGTATTAATAGCATTTTCTAAGTCACTACATTTTTATGTTACTTTTTTATGTTATTATAATAATTATATTATTTTTATGTTATTTTTGGTACAATACTTTTTAAATTTTTTTAATGTTTTATTTATTATTGAGAGACAGAGAGAGACAGAGGGAGAATGAGTGGGGGAGGGGCAGAGAGAGAGGGAGACACAGAATCTGAAACAGGCTCCAGCCTCTGAGCTGTCTGCATAGAGCCTGATGCAGTCATCGAACTCATGAACCACAAGATCATGACCTGAGCCAAAGTTGGATGCTTAACCAACTGAGCCACCCAGGTGTCCCTGTTATAACATTTAAAATATTATACCTTGTCCCCAGAGGCAAAATTGCTAACCCTTCCCAATCTATATGAAAAGTACTACTAGTCCCCCTTTATAGTGAGGAAAGTGAGTTATGCAGACCTTAATTTACTTTCCAAGTTCACACAGCTAGCAAGAAGTTAAGCTGAAGTTGAAACACAAGAATGTTTGACTTCATGTTCAGTCCACCTCTTTTCTCCCTTTCCTATGTATATTTTTGAGTGTCTACAATGTGCCAGGTAATGTCCTGTTCATGAGGGATTTAAGAATGAGAAGATCATATCCTAAAGAAAAAGAAATGAGTGTCTCTGACCCCTTGGAAATTAATGGTTATTCGTCTTTAAATTAGGCATCAAACAGTATGCCATGGTTGACAAAAAATAGAGTTGTATTTCTCATAGTGCTATAGAGAAACGTAAAGATAAGGACTCTCAGAAAAGAAAGTAGCTGTCCTAAGGTGGACTCTTGGCCTGGGGACAGGACAGATAACAAACCAAGTTATGGGTCAGAAGAACTCCCATAGAGAAAGATTATGGATTAAAAATAAATACATGAATCATAATAGAAGCAAGTAGCAATTGAAACAACAGTCAGCATCAGGGTATTCTGTAAGAATGGGGAATAAGCTCAAAAGTAGGTTTAGAAAGTTTTTCTAGGACAGATTAGTGTTTGCAATAGGCAGGAGTTTAAATCCTTACATTACAAGAACTAGACTAAAAAGATAGAACTTGAGTTGGTTTTAGCTTTAGGAAAGGGAGCAATCAAAGAAAAGCCATATTATTGCACTGCATGATGGCTACAGTAGTGGCTAAGCTTATAAAAACAACATTAAGACCTAGGGGCATGTATCTAGGGTATTGTTAGAATGCAAGGAGAGAGAAGCCCCATGTTATAGCAGGACTGAGTTAATTTCTC
Source organism: Panthera uncia (assembly GCF_023721935.1). Classification (NCBI taxonomy): domain Eukaryota; kingdom Metazoa; phylum Chordata; class Mammalia; order Carnivora; family Felidae; genus Panthera; species Panthera uncia. The sequence continues at coordinate 104,370,342 of NC_064816.1, read as the reverse complement.
TGGTTTATGTCTCCTTATATCATTACTGACCAACCTCAGGATTGGTTCTATACCCAGGAAATGCCAGAATATACAGATGTCCCCTGAGTCACCTTAGCTATATGAAGGGAGGATGATGTATCCAAAAATTAGTCAGATCACTACAATAAACAGAAACAACAGAAAAAAAATAAGAAAATTAAGATTTTGAGAAACACTCATGGGACTTTTCTTCCTTTCTTAAATTTCTGAATGACTAATTTGTCCCTGGATACCATGAACATCAATTACTCATTCCAAAGCTGCTCAGAACATTTTTTACTTTTTTTTAAACAGTTTTCAATCATTAGTCTCAGTTTATATAAGCAGATTTTAGATATAGCTCCTCTGAGCTTTCTTATTTTATGATATACGGGTGCTGGATTTTTGAATTAGGTAAATTTCCACACACTTTATGTTTAGGCCTCCCAGGATCTTGTTCTGTAACTGAGGAAAAGCAACTTGATTCCATAGAGGTTTCATGCAAGTTATGGGAAGTTATGGCATTCTCATGAATGTTGACTTGGGCTACCCCCAAGAAGAAGCAAAAAGAGATACTCCCCAAAATAGTTAGCAATAGTGGATAAGAAATCTCCAGTTAGATCCAAGAATAGTGTAGCATGTATTACAGCAAAGTGGTTTTAATGTAGCGATCATAGTCTATATAGTATGTTGTTGTGGTTAAGTGCATAGACTCTCACAGGTAGGATAAGTGATTTTCATTCTTTGCTCTCCTACTTACTAGCTGTGTGGGATCTAGTGAAGCAACTTAACCTCTCTGCATCTCTGCTTATGTATTAGCAAAATGAATACATAACTAAAGGCCCTATTTCAAGGGCTGTTATAACACTTATAGGAATAAATATATGTAAAGTGCTTTGAGCAGAACATTGCAATAATAATAATTATTATAATTATAAATTACACTGTGTATTATAAATATTATATTTTTATTATTATTGTTATTTGTGGTCAATGACTCACAACACAGGTTTTGGCAGTAAGTAATCCTAGCATGGCCAAACTAGAAGTGTGCCCATTTTCTGCTCAAGTAACTAGAATTTTATAGAAACTAAACTGAGACTCATAAAACTTATTGACTACTCTGTACTAGAAGTTAGTTATAGATGAGCACAGGTAGAAGTTATATAACTGACATTTTGGTGAACCTAATAACAGTCTAATTACTAACAGCCTTGAATAAGAAGGGCTGTAGCTATGCCTTCTGTAATGTAAATGTTCTCCTGAGGTATCCTGTTTTGCCATGATATACAAAGTATAGATCACAGATCCTAAAATATCAGGACTTAGGTTTTGGCTCTTCTTTTCTTGACATCACATTTGATACTAGTTTTTCTCATAGTTGTATCATACTTCCACTCCTATTGTTTGAATTTAGGGAGAAGTAAACCCTTGGCTGCTCCAATACTTTGCAAGTTTTTAAGTTGGTAGGCAAGATGAGTACTTCTCTTGCTTAGTAAACTACCTATTTTAGTTCTCTTGCTTCCAGTTAAAAAATGACCTCATGCTTGCTGACACATGTTCAGTGATTATACAAGAAATGTTGATATTTTGTCTTTCGTGCATTGTCAGTTTCCTTTTCTCACTCCCTCACACTTCCACCCTCTAATTTCTTTGAAGGCACTGTCCATTTGACATGAAAAATGTACTTATAGTCTTGTGGCTAATTATTTCAAGGAGAGGTGAAAAAAAAGCTTGAATATGGCATGATGAACTCCATCTGCTTCAGCTAAAGCAATTGCACACTCCAGAATTTCTTTGCAATGGCAGCTTTTCAGCAATTTACTTTTGTTAAGCATTGCATTCTGTTCCTCCAAAGCTGGACTGATTTTTGTCTATACCTTCAGAGAATTAACCCTACCCCAAAGCACCTTTTTAAAAATCATAAACTTTTTCTGTGAAATCTTATGGAACTGAATTGTCTTTGTCAGTTTTACCAAATTATTATCACCTCTCATGTCATTACTCAGGTCTTTCACTTCTGGCTTTCTCACTTTCCATCGCAAAAGTGAATAATCCCACCGTGGTTGACTGTCTCATTCAAGATTTGAGGTCAAGAGCTGTAGTTGGGGCTTGAGGCCAGTCTGAGGAGAACTACTCATATCATTGATATTTGATTATAAGCTCTGCTACTCTGTTTCATATCAGAAATATTTCTCCTATTGCCATCAGACAAGATTATTTGCAGTAAACCTCTTAAGAGTTTTGCAGCTAACTCCAAGGCTGAGACTGGATCCTATATATGCTACTTGGTACTTATATAATCTCAGATAGGTTATGTAGACTCCTTAACCCTCAGATTTCTCATACATGAGTGAAGATGATTAATATTGGAATATTCCTGGTAGGGTTGATATAAGAATTGATTGAAAAAATTTAAACAGTTCCATATAATGTCTCACACATAGAAATAAGTCAATAAATAATAGATATTGTTATTTCTGAAAATATGCACTCTTCAAAAATCTTTGTGAAACTAGTGATTTAGATTAAATTGTCTTGTACTAGAATATGATTAAACATTAAAGAAATGGAATTAGATAATGTCTTCAAGTAAACAGAACTTTAAGAATACATATATGACTTTATGATATTTTTGCTGAACCCCTAAAGATAAAGCACTTGAGAAAAAGAAAAGACAAAAAGCAATAATACTATTTAATTTTTTGCTAGGTTTAAGAAATAAAAATATGGCAACTGCCCATGTCAGAATGTACTCATTTCTTGGTGATTTGTTCTACTACATTATTGTTGCATTTTCTAAATTTTGAATCATATTCCATACCTAATAATTTAACAGTAAAGTATTATACGCATAGATTTTTAAATAATTGTTCCATATATGTTATTCTTACCTATGTTAGGTAATATAGCCATAACAACTTGGTTAAGGTCCTTCAGAAGATAAGTGTGTGTCTTAAGCTTTAAAACAAGACACCCTCACTTTCTCATCTGGTTTGACTATAGTAAGACCTAAATACCTATATGTGGAGATTATGTAAACCACCACTGAATAACTCATTCTGGTCATTCCATAGTTTGAGAATATTGATTGACTACATGGTGGACTTTGATCTCTTTTCAGGGAAGGACTTGTTGCCAAGTCCTGGGCTGGGAGTGCTGTTGGTGAACAGTATTGAGCTCTCAACCACTGTAGGGATTGCCTCAGATACAAAGAATTGCCTTATCCAAAGTCATGACCCTTCCTGGAGTGGCCTACATTCCCTTTGAGGAATGAATTGCAACTTTTTCTCCATAGCACTACCCAGCCCTCCCATGTTTATTTCTCTCTACAACACTGCTAATACGACATCCTTGATATTTTAATTTATGTATGTTATTGTTTCTCTTTCCCCTTTGAAATATAAGCTCAATGAAGGCAACATTTGTGGGCTCTTTTGTATTCCAAGTACTTAGAAAAGTACTTGTAACACAATACTTGCTCCATAATTGTTTATTAAATAGTAATGAACTCTAGATTAAATGTACCGCCCTGTGTTGAAAAGGATGAAATAGGCAATATTCAATAAAATAAACAAAAGCTGTGTTTGTAATTTGAATTTTCTCCAAGTGCAGCTTCAGTAATAAAAGATGCTTGTGAAGCTCTACTTTGTTTTCCGCTTGGTTATTGATCCATGAATGTTTACTTAGTCAAAATCTAGGAGGAAACAAAATATGTGTGGCAGTCAGTATAGCTCCTTTTTTTATATGGAGCTGTCCAAGGCCACTTTCCTATCTTTTTGTCATTTAAAAAATGGATCCAGTTTATGCTTCCAAAATAGTCTTCACATCTTCTTTTTTTTTTTTTTTTTGCACATCTTTATTTTTGCCCAGAGTGAGTACTTCTTTTCTCATTTGCTATGTTTGTTGTGTTTTTATCACAAATTCACCCCCTTCCTCTGCCTACTGTGATCTCTTGATATTCAGCCAGAGCAGGTATTAACAACTTCTCCTTCCAGGACAGGGCTGGGAAGGAGACCTCAGAGTGCCTGCCTGGCCACCAGAGATCTCCTTCTGCCTGAGAAAGTCTCAAAATGTTTGGATTCCTTATCTTTCATCTGTGATATGTAGCCTCCCCCTGCCTCCAGCCCCCAAGTGTGTGAGATCTTGTTGCTCCTCCTATTCCCTCTGACTTGTTTTTATCTGTTGTGCTATCATTGGGCTCTCATTTTCAAATTCACATCTTTCAGTACTGGAGAATTTTTTTTTAATTATTTCAATTTCCCTCTTCTCTCTTTTGGCCCTTCTACTATTCAAGTGGCCAATCACCTACTTGCATGTCCTCTAATTTTCTTATCCTTTTTCTCTTGTTTTTCAACCATTTGTCTTCTTGCTCTACTTACTGAAAGTTTCCTGTGTTTTTACCTTTCTGGCTTTATTTATTTATTTATTTATTATTTATTATTTTTTATTTACATCCAAGTTAGTTAGCATAAGTGCAGCAATCATTTCAGGAGTAGATTCCTTAATGCCCCTTATCCATTTAGCCCTACCCACCTCCTACAACCCCTCCAGCAACCCTTTTTTTTTCTATATTTAAGAGTCTCTTACGCTGCGTCCCCCTCCCTGTTTTTATATTATTTTTGCTTCCCTTCCTTATGTGCATTTGTTTTGTATCTTAAATTGCTCATATAAGTGAAGTCATATGATATTTGTCTTTCTCTGACTAATTTCACTTAGCATAATACCCTCCAGTTCCACCCACATAGTTGCAAATGGCAAGATTTCATTCTTTTTGATTGTTGAGTAATACTCCATTGTGTGTGTGTGTGTGTGTGTGTGCATGTGTATACCGCATCTTCTTTATTCATCCATTGATGGACATTTGGGCTCTTTCCATACTTTGGCTATACTACTATAAACATTGGGGTTGCATGTGCCCGTTTGAAACAGTACACCTGTATCCCTTGGATAAATACTTAGTAGTGCAACTGCTGGGTCGTAGGGTAGTTGTATTTTTAGTTTTTTGAGGAACCTCCATACTGTTTTCCAGAGTGGTTGCACCAGTTTGCATTCCCACTAGCAGCGCAAAAGAGATCCTCTTTCTCTGCATCCTTGCCAACATCTGCTGTTGCCTGAGTTGTTAATGTTTACCCATTCTGATAGGTGTAAGGTGGTATCTCATGGTGGTTTTGATATGTATTTCACTGATGATAAGTGATGTTGAAAATTTTCTCTGTGTCGGTTGGCCATCTGGATGTCTTCTTTGGAGAAGTGTCTATTCATGTCTTTCGGCCATTTATTCACTGGATTATTAGTTTTTTTGGGTGTTGAGTTTGATAAGTTCTTTATAGATTTTAGATACTAACTCTTTATCTGCAAATATCTTCTCCCATTCTGTCAGTTGCCTTTAAATGTTGCTGATTGTTTCCTTCACTGTGCAGAAGCTTTTTATTTTGATGAGGTCCCAATAGTTCATTTTTGCTTTGGTTTCCCTCACCTCCAGAGATGTGTTGAGTAAAAGGTTGCTATGGCCAAAGTCAAATAGGTTTTTTCCTGCTTTCTTCTCGAGGATTTTGATGGCTTCCTGTCTTACATTTAAGTCTTTCATCCATTTTGAGTTTATTTTTGTGTCTGGTGTAAGAAAGTGGTCCAGGTTCATTCTTCTGCACGTCGCTGTCCAGTTTTCCAAAAACCATTTGCTGAAGAGACTGTCTTTATTCCATTGGATATTCTTCCCTGCTTTGTCAAAGATTAGTTGGCCATATGTCTGTGGGTCCATTTCTAGGTTCTCTATTCTGTTCTATTGATCTATGAATCTGTTTTTGTGCCAGTACCATACTGTCTTGATGATTACAGCTTAGTAATTCATCTTGAAATCCAGGATTATGATGCCTCCAGCTTTGGTTTTCCTTTTATGGATTGCTTTGGCTATCCGGGGTCTTTTTTGGTTCCATACAAATTTTAATATTGTTTGTTCTAGCCTTGTGAAGAATACTGATGTTATTTTGATAGGGATTGCATTGAATATGTAGATTGCTGTGGGTAGCATTGACATTTTAACAATATTTGTTCTTCCAATCCGAGAGCATGGAATATTTTTCCATTTGTATGTGTCTATCTTCTTCCATTATTTCATAAGCTCTCAATAGTTTTCAGTATATGGATTTTTCACCTCTTTGGTTAGGTTTATTCCTAGATATTTTATGGGTTTGGGTGCAATTGCAAATGGGTTTGATTCCTTGATTTCTCTTTCTAATTTTTTTTTTGTTTATTTTTAAGAGAGGGAGGTAGACAGAATGTGAGCGGGGGTGGGGGGCAGAGAGAGAGGGAGATATAATCTTAAGCAGACTCCAGGCTCTGAGCTGTCAGCATAAAGCCCAACATGGGGCTTGAGCTCACTGAGCTGAAGTCAGATGCTCAAATGACTGAGCCACCCAGATGCTCCATTGATTTCTCTTTCTGTTGCTTCATTATTGGTGTATAGGAATATGATTGATTTCTGTGCATTGATTTTATATCCTGTGACTTTGCTGAATTCATGGATCAGTTCTAGCAGTTTTTTGGTGGAGTCTTTTAGGTTTTCCACATAGAGTATCATGTCGTCTGTGAAGAGTGAAAGTTTGAATTCCTCTTTGCCGATTTGGATGCCTTTTATTTCTTTGTGTTGTCTGATTACTGAGGCTAAGACTTCCAGTGTTATGCTGAATAACAGTGGCAAGAGTGGACATCCCTGTCATGTTTCTGACCTTAGGAGGAAAGCTCTCAATTTTTTCCCATTGAATATCATGTTAGCGGTGGTATTTCATATATGGCCTTAAGGTATGATCCTTCTATCCCTACTTTATTGAGGGTTTTTATCAATAAAGGATGTTGTATTTTATCAAATGCTTTCTGTGAATCTATTGAGAGAATCATGTGGTTCTTGTCCTTTCTTTTACTGTTGTGATGTATCACATTGATTGTTTTGCGGATATTGAACCAGCCCTACATCCCAGGTATAAATCCCTTGGTCGTGGTGAATAGTTCTTTTAATGTGTTGTTGGATCCATTTGACTAGTATCTTATTGAGGATTTTTGCCTCCATGTTCATCAGGGAAATTGGTCTTTAGTTATTTTATTTTTTTTTTTTTTTTTTATTAATTGGCTTTTTTTTTTAATTTTTTTTTTTTTATTTTTTAATATATGAAATTTACTGTCAAATTGGTTTCCATACAACACCCAGTGCTCATCCCAAAATAGGGTCTTTGGTTTTGGAATCAAGGTGTTGCTGGATTCATAGAATGAGTTTGGAAGTTTTCCTTCCATTCTGTTTTTTGAAACAACTTCAAAAGATTAGGTGTTTAGTCTTCTTTAATGTTTGGTAGAATTCCCCTGGAAAGCCATCCAGCCCTGGAATCTTTTTGTTTTGTTTTATTTTGTTTTGTTTTGTTTTTGTTTTGGAGATTTTTGGTTACTAATTCAGTTTCCTTACTGGTTATGGGTCTGTTCAAATTTTCTATTTTTTCTTGTTTCAGTTTTGATAGTTTATGTGTTTCTAGGAATTTATCCATTTCTTCCATATTGCCCATTTCATTGGCATATAATTGCTCATAATATTCTCTTATTATTGTTTGTATTTCTGCTGTGTTGTTTGTGATATCTCCTCTTGCAGTCTTGATTTTATTTATTTGGGTCCTTCTCTTTTTCTTTTTGATCAAACTGGCTAATGCTTTATCAATTTTGTTAATTCTTTCAAAGGACTAGCCCCTGGTTTCGTTGATCTGTTCTACTGTTTGGGTTTTTTTTGTTTTTTTTTGTTTTTTTGGTTTTTTTGGTTTCAATAGCATTGATTTCTGCTCTAATCTTTATTATTTCCTATTTTCTGCTGGTTTGGGGTTTTATTTCCTGTTCTTTTTCTATCTTTTTGAGGTGTAAGTTTAAATTGTGTATCTGAGACCTCTCTTCATTCTTTAGGAAGGCCTGTGTTGCTATGTACTTCATTCGTATAACCACCTTTGCTGCATCTCAGAGGTTTTGGGCTGTGGTGTTATCATTTTCATTAGCTTCCATTTACTTTTTAATTTCCTCTTTAACTTCTTGGTTAGCCCATTCATTCTTTAGTAGGATGTTCTTCAGTCTCCAAGTATTTGTTATCTTTCCAAATTTTTTCTTGTGGTTGATTTTGAGTTTCATAGTGTTATGGTCTGAAAAGATGCACAGTATGATCTTGATGGTTTTGTACTTGTTGAGGGCTGATTTTTGTCCCAGTATGTGATCTATTCTGGAGAATGTTCCATGTGCACTCAACAAGAATGTGTATTCTGCTCCTCTGGGATGAAATGTTCTGAATATATGTTGAGTCCATCCGGTCCAGTGTGTCATTCAAAGCCATTGTTCCCTTGTTGTTTGTCTGTTTAGATGATCTATCCATTGTTGTAAGTGAGGTGTTCAAATCCCTTACTATTATGGTATTATTATCAATGAGTTTCTTTATGTTTGTGATTAATTGATTTATATATTTGGGTTCTCCTACATTTGAACATAATTGTTTACAATTGTTAGATCTTTTTGGTGGATATACCACTTAATTATGATATAATGCCCTTTTTCATCTCTTGTTTTAGTCTTTATTTTAAAATCTAGATTGTCTGATATAAGTATGGCTACTCTGGCTTTCTTTTGGTGACCATTAGCATGATAAATTGTTCTCCATCCCCTTATTTTCAGTCTGAAGGTGACTTTAGGTCTGAAATGGGTCTCCTGTAAACAGCATATAGAAGGATCTTGTTTCCTTATCCATTCTGTTAACCTTTGTCTTTTGATTTGAGCATTTAGTCCATTGACGTTTAAAGTGAGTACTGAAAGATATTATTGCCATTATGTTGCATGTGGAGTTGGAGTTTCTTGTGGCCTTCTCTAGTCCTTTCTAGTCTTTGTTGCTTTTGGTCTTTTTTTTTTTTTTTTTGTCTTTTCTCCCCTCAAAGAGTCCCCCTTAAGATTTCTTATAGGGGTGGTTTAATGGTCATGAACTTTAATTTTTGTTTGTCTGGAAAACTTTTTATCTCTCCTTCTATTCTGAATGACAGCCTTGCTGGATAAAGAATTCTTGGCTGCATATTTTTGCAATTCACCACACTGAATATATCCTGCCATTCCTCTCTGGCCTGCCAAGTTTCTGTGGACAGGTATGTTTCAAACCTGATCTGTCTTCCCTTGTAGGTTAAGAACCATTTTTCCCTTGTGGCTTTCATGATTCTTTCCTAGCCTGAGTATTCTGTGAATTTGACTATCATATGCCTTACTGATGGTTGGTTTTTGTTGAATCTAATGAGAGTCCTCTGTGCTTCCTGGATTTTTACGTCTGTGTCTTCCCCCGTGTTAGGAAAGTTTTCTGCCATGATTTGCTCACATAAACCTTCTACCTCTTTTTCTCTCTCTTCCTCTTCTGGGACCCCTATGATTCTGATGTTATTCCTTTTTAATGAGTCACTAAGTTCTCTAATTCTTATGCTCTTTTGTCTTAGTTTCCTTTTTATTTTCTGTTTCCTTATTCTCCATATGTTTGTCCTCTATATTGCTGATTCGCTGCTCTGCTTCATACATACTTGCCTCCATGGCAACTATTCGAGATTCCAGCTCAGTTATAGCATTTTTTATTTCATCCTGACTAGCTTTTACTTCTTTTATCTCCACAGAAAGGGATTCTAATCTATTTTCAACCCCAGTCAGTATTCATATTATTGTGATTCTAAATTCTGGTTCAGACATCCTACTGTGTCTGTGTTAAGTCCCTGGCTGTTCGTCATTTCTTCTTGTTCTTTCTTTTGAGGTCAACTCCTTCATTTCATCTCTTTTAAGGAAGAACAGAAATTAATAAAGTAAAACAAAAAATTAAATTAAAAACAAAAAAAAAACAAATAAAGGATGCTATATCCTAGGTGTGTTTTCGTCTGCTTGTTGAAAAAAAAAAAACTTGATAGATTAGAGAAAAAAGGGAAAGATAAAAAAAGAAAAAAAGAAAAAAGAAAAGAAAAAAAACCTTTGAAATTTTGTAAAATGGATACAACAAAATATAATAAAAGGAAATGATGTAAGTAAAATAGAATTTAAAAAATTTATAAAAAAGTAAAAAATAGGAGCGCCTGGGTGGCTCAGTCGGTTAGGCGGCTGACTTCAGCTCAGGTCACAATCTCGCGGTCCGTGAGTTCAAGCCCTGCGTCGGGCTCTGGGCTGATGGCTCAGAGCCTGGAGCCTGCTTCCGATTCTGTGTCTCCCTCTCTCTCTGCCCCTCCCCCATTCGTGCTCTGTCTCTGTCTCAAAAATAAATAAAACGTTAAAAAAATTTTTAAAAAAGTAAAAAATATAGTAGAAAAAATTAAAGAAAAAATATTTCTAATAAAAATAGAAATAAAAACAAATTTTTTCTCTTTCTATATTCAAGAATAATAAAAGAAAAAAAGAAAAATTTAATAGATGAACCAGCAAACAGAGTGAAATACGATTGAAATTACACCCATTTTCCACTAGAAGTTAATCTATGAAGCACTTTATAGTCTGCTAACTAAGCAGGTAGAGAGATTTGTGTTCTTCAAGAGTGTGGTTGGCCCAGTTGGGTGGGGCTTAGTGTAATGGCTCCATTCTCCACTAGGTGGCACTGCTTAGTTTACTGGAGTGGATTGCTTTGGCACATCTAGGCATGTATGCACATGCACGGGACGGGTGAAAATGGAGTCACCCAGCTACCCAGTCTCTAATATCAGTACTCTATGCTCTCCCAGACTGGCAACCAAGCACCCTTCCTTTGTCTCCACCTTCAGTCCACTCCTCACTTCTCCACTGTCCATGACCAAACCATCAGGCTGCCAGGCGGCACCTCCCTCCTGATTTTTATCTTATATGGGGCTGTGTTTCCCAACCCCTCACTTCTGAGGGACTTTGTCTTTGACCCATTCTGACCCTCTAGGGGAGTGGCTCACTGAGCAATGGCTGGATGCTGGCCCACCCCCAGGGAACATTCCTAAGACCATGCCACTGCAAATGCCCAGAGACTGTGGCCAGGCACCAACCTGACCCAGAAAAAGTTTGCACGATTGTGTAGCATTTCAGGAATTAGGGCAAATCACAACATGTATCTGGCACCAGGCTTCCCCCTTAACATTCTTGCTCCAACATCAGTGGATGTGGCTGTTCTCCAGGGTCCACTGGAGCCTTTGTCTGTGGGGAGGCTGTACCACCTCTACCAAATGTCTTCCCAGCAGGGGCACTGCCTCTCTCCTTATAGCCCTCAGACCCCTTGGACCTCATTCTCTGCTCCTGGGGATTCGCCCTTCCCACCAGAACACCACCAGTTATTGCTGTGGAATTTCAGACTCTGAATTCCCACTGTTTATAGATTCTTTATGAAATTTAAACCCTCTCCTTTTTCCCTTTTTTTTCAGTCCCTCATGGATGTTTCCACTCAGACTTTTTTTTCCAGCTACTTTTGGTGGGGGTGCTTTTCCCGTACTCTCACCCCTCTCTATCTTCTCTCCTCAAATAAAAACAGCTCTCTGCCCTCTGCGGTGCAGTTCCCTGCCCTCCTCTCTCTCCCCCAGTTCACCTCTCTGGGCAGCATACCTGCCGAGTTCTGTGGCTCAGTTTGTGCAGATTTTTGTATTAATCCTCAAATCAGTTTTTTAGGTATGCAAGTTGGTTTACTGTTGATCTGGCTGCATTTCAGGGACAAGAGATGCAAAACAAACTTCCATGCTCTTCCGCCATCTTGGCCCCTGACTAGCTTCAAATTTTCTTATACATATTTGACTCACTGTCATCCCACAATTAGACTTCACACCAATAATTTCCTGTTTAATAAAGGTCGTTTTTTTTTCAAAAGGTTTTCATTCAAATGCTCCCCATGATACAACTTTATAAATTCTCCTCTCTATTCTTGCTCTCACTACTGGATATGGCAAATTATTAGCAAATGAAACTCTGCCCCTCTGTCCGATCAGGCTTCCAAGCCAGTGATCCCAGAATGTGCCCAGGAAAGTGTTCCCTGATTGCTGGGGGTGGGGATTATTTTAAAATATTCTTGTAAACATTTTTATTGGGTATATATTTTAACATATAAAATACACCCATTTAGAGTGTATTACAATTTAATGATTACTAATGTTATTGAATGGTGTATCCATCACCATAAATCAGTTTTAGAACATTTTTATTCCTCCAATAAGATTGCTTTTGCCCATTTATAATTAATCCCTGTTCTTAGTTGCAGCTTCAGGCAATTGTTAATCTGTTTTCTGTAAATATTTGCCTTTTTCTGGAAATCTCATAAACATAGAACCATACAATATGTGGTGTCTTGTTCCTGGCTTCTTTTACTTAGCATAATGTTTTGAAATTCATCCATGACAAGGCCTACGTCAACAGTTTTTACTGCTGAATGGTATTTCATTGTGTGAATATGAAGCATTTTGTCTATTTTGTCTTTACAGTTGATGGGCAGTTTTTCAGTTTTCAGATATGATGAATAAGAGAACTGTGAATGTGTCCTTGTGGGGATATGTCCTCTCAGTTCTCTTGTGCAGATATTTAGGAGTGAAATTGCTCATTCATATGGTAGGTTAATGTTAAATTTCTTGAGAAACTTCCAAACATTGTCCAAAATGGCTGCACCAGTTTCATCCTGACCAGTGTGTTTCCTCGTATTCCCATCAGCATTTGTTATTATCTGTCTTATAGACATCCTTGTAGATGTGAAATGGTATCTTACTGTGGTTTTAAATTACACTGTTGTGGACAGGGAACTGGGAGTAGGCCAAGTTCAGCATCAAATACCCTGCTGTTTTTACTAAGGTTCAGTAGTTTTTTTCTTGAATAATCACTCTTTAGATTTCTGTAAGCCTTTGGTTAATTTCTAGAGTTCTTTTTTTTTTTTTTTTTTTTTTTTTTTTGGAATGGGGAAGGGGGAGGGGAATTTCTTTTTTTTTTTTTTTTTTTTTTTTTTTTTTTTTTGGGCAGGTGCAAAGGGGAGAGAGAATCCTTTCTTATTTTTTAAATGTTCATTTATTTATTTTGAGAGAGAGAGAGAGAGAGAGAGAGAGAGAAAGAGAGAGCGAAGAGAAAATCCTGAAAAGGTTCCATGCTGTCATCACAGAGCCCACTGTGGGGCTCAATCTCACTAACTGGAAGATCATGACTTGAGTTGAAATCAAGAGTTGGACACTTAACTGACTGAGCCACCCAGGTGCCCCAATTTCTAGAGTCCTGAAAGAATTGATTTTGCTGATACCATGTTGCTTTTGTGGAAATATACCAAGGTGTTCACTCCACTATAACAAAAATCCTGTCTCATCTCTATTGTTGTGATGTGTTTTAACCTTATAAAATCTATTCTTATTTAGAGATTTCTTAATTCTCCCATGTATTTTCTCTTTTTATCATTTAACTTATCAAAATGTAAATTTCTCTTCATTAGAAATTTATTTTGATAGAAGCATTTCATAGCCAATTTTCTAGCCACCATATGTTAAATAATAGCTCTCTTCTCCACATGCTCGTCATGGCTCTTTATCAGATATAATTATTTTTGTAGTTTAAATTTTTTTTGAAAATGATATATTTATCTATACATTTTTTTTTTTAATTTTTTCAACGTTTTTTATTTATTTTTGGGACAGAGAGAGACAGAGCATGAACGGGGGAGGGGCAGAGAGAGAGGGAGACACAGAATCGGAAACAGGCTCCAGGCTCCGAGCCATCAGCCCAGAGCCCGAGGCGGGGCTCGAACTCAGGGACCGCGAGATCGTGACCTGGCTGAAGTCGGACGCTTAACCGACTGCGCCACCCAGGCGCCCCTCTATACATTTTTTTAAAACACAGAAAAGTTAGAATGGAAAACCACAGCCCCCTGAAATGTTGAAATGCTACTGAAATACTGCTATCTGTATAGTATATTTCTTAACTATTTCTAAATAGTTACGTTTCTAAAGTTGCATGTAGGTGTAATTTTTATGTGATTTCACTGGCTATTGAATGCAGAAACATTCAATTATCACATGCAAACCTTTCCAACTTTCTATTATTGAAAAAATGCCATGATGATAATAGTATAAAGATAGTATCAAAAACTTATATTGCATCTGTTATGTACCAGGTTCTCTTCTAAGTACTTATATATATATTAACTCATTTGTTTTTTTATATCTACTCTCTGAAGTAAGAACTACCATGATTTCCATTTTGCAGGTGAAGAAATTGAGGTAAAGAATGGTTAAAAAACTCATCCACAGTCACTCAGCTAGAAAATGTTGGAGCTGGGTTTTAGCTCTAGAATCTTTATTGTCAAATTCTATTGCTTCCTTGATTACAGGAGTTAACTAGGGCCCAGAGGGATTAAAAGTTTTTCAACCAGTTACTGGTAAAACTGAGACATTGGTTCACTCAGATTCTGAAGGTGACAGAGGGCAACTGTTGGGCAACCCACATACCCCTGGGTTTTTACTGGGAAGAGAGTTTGGGGAAGAAGAGATTCCTACTGTCCTGATTATCTGGACTTAAGCTAAGTTCCAGAGATCGTTTTTCTTCCTGCTTGCCTGTAGGGGAGAATAATAGACATTTCAGACATCAGCCAGAATATTGCTGTAGCAACAGAAGTTTGAATTTCAAGATGAGGTCTTAAAACATCTCACCTCAGTGGCTGCCTATGGCAACATCCTACCTATAGAGGCAGGACCACTCCCAGCCTACAAAGAGATGTTAGAAAAAGGGAATCTCTGCCTTTATGGATAAACAGGAAGCCCAGTCAGATTGACATGATACTCTAGAGTCTAGATACATTGATCGCTTTTACATCCTGACAAGTCCATGCATGATGGTAGCACATTAATTATGTCACACATATTGCCTACTTCAGATACACAAACTTTTCTAGATTATCCTAAGATGACTACACCAGGTAGAACACCCCTTCTCCCTCCTCAGAAGTCAAGAAGTCTCCTGGCCATCTATTCCAGGCAACATGCAGAGTGGGAAGAGGCCCAGCTGCGATCTCTCCAAATGTTCTCTTTTATCGTCTTTGATCTGCAAGAAACTTTTATGTTCATTTCCCTAAACTTTGTCTGGGCATAGTTCTTAGGTGATCACTCCAGCCAGTGAATACATCCCTATTAGTTTTAAAATGTTAACATTGACAGGTGACAGGTAGTGACAGTTTATAAGAATTTTCTGTGTTTCTAAGCATTTGCTTACTTTAACTAGTGAATGTAAACTTGGCATTTCCTCAACAGGTAATGTTAAACATATGTCACTGATTTTTGAACTCAATATAATGAATAAAAATAGGAAAATTATATGCTCCTCAGAGTGTCATAGGGAAATACTTTGGAAGAAACTGCTTATGCCTACTGTAAAATGTGTTTAACTGGAGAATATTATATATTACTATTTTAAGAGCTTTATTATTGTGCTTATTTAGTGGTAACTATGAGATAAATGTTCCATTATATTTACCATAATATGTATGACTAAGTAAATAGGCATGATTAACATCGTGTTACATCATATCACTAGTAGAATGATATGTATTATTTATAAGCTACCTTTGTTATAGGACACATAAGTGATGTTATTTCTTTTTTTTTAATGTTTTTGAATGTTTATTTTTGAGAGAGAGAGAGAGCGAGCATGAGCGGGGGAGGGGCAGAGAGACAGGGAGACACAGAATCTGAAGCAGGCTCCAGGCTCTGAGCTGTCAGCCCAGAGCC
This sequence comes from Panthera uncia, assembly GCF_023721935.1. Classification (NCBI taxonomy): domain Eukaryota; kingdom Metazoa; phylum Chordata; class Mammalia; order Carnivora; family Felidae; genus Panthera; species Panthera uncia. Next base: position 104,354,629 of record NC_064816.1, on the reverse strand, counting down.
CGACATGGGGCTCGAACTCAGGGACTAGGACTTACTGCCCGTGAGATCATGACCTGAGTGGAAGTGGCAAGAGTGAATGACGAAGGAAATCTAAACACCAATGTTCCAAATATTTTTCAAGGATCAAATAGTTATTTGATCCTCTAGGGGGATCCTCTAGAGGGATCCTCTAAGATCCTCTAGATCCTCTAGAATTTAAAGTCATTCAAAAATAATCCTGTAAACTAAATTAAGGTTTCCTGTTCTCCTCAATACAGTTATGAGCTACTGTTTCCACATGAGACCCAAAACAAAATCCCCACTCTTAATTTGGGGTATCTTACAGATCAATAAATTGTAAGAGTTCTTTTAAAAAATTTTTAATGTTTATTTGTTTTTGAGAGAGAGAGAGAGAGAGAAAGAAAGAGAGAGAGAGACACACAGTGTGAGGAGGAGCGGGGCAGACAGAGAGGGAGACACAGAATCTGAAACAGGCTCCAGGCTCTGAGCTGTCAGCACAGAGCCTGACGTGGGCCTTGAACTCACGAACTGTGAGATCATGACCTGAGCCAAAGTTGGACACTCAACCAACTGAGCCACCCAGGTGCCCCAGTGATGTTATTTCTTACCCAGTTATAATGTCACTGGACTTGAGAATTTGGTAGCAAACTTTAGTGAAAGACTTAGAAACAACAAGTTAAGGAAATTGTTTCCCTTGGTTCATCAGCCAAATTACACTGTAAAAGTATAATATACCTTGCACATACATGTAGATTCAATAATGTGGCCATTCCTTCCACGAGGCTTGTTTCCAGTGACAATTCTTGACAGAGACTTTAGGATGGATTGCATTTTGCCCTATTGTTTATGTTGGAAGGTCCAACAGACATAGTTTGAGTGTTCAATTGTGATTCCTATCCAGTAACATAATCAAGTCAGTTTTTTTTTTAAGTCAGGTTTTTTTTTTTTTTTTTTTTTTTTCTACAGAGAGAGACAGAGCATGAGCAGGGGAGGGGCAGAGAGAGAGGGAGACACAGAATCCGAAGCGGGCTCCAGGCTCCGAGCTGTCAGCCCAGAGCCCGATGCGGGGCTGGAACTCATGGACTGTGAGATCATGACCTGAGCCGAAGTCGGACGCTTAACCGACTGAGCCACCCAGGCGCCCCTTAAGTCAGTTTTTTAGAAAGGTTCAGGTAATGTTTTTCTTTATCTTTTGAAAGAACATTAAATAGCTCATCTCACATATGTCCTCTGTTTTCTATAGATTATTATAATAAATCATTTTCAGCTATTTGTTTTCCTAAATCTTCAAAAAAGAACATTCTTTCTCTTGTGTTACGGAGTTGTCGATAATCCTCGCGCTGAGTTTTGGCATATAGATGGATTTTTTCATGCATGATGGGGCAGATTCGTATCCCAGAGTGAAGATTTACCAACAAATAACTGAGAGAGAAAAAAAAAAGGATGCATAAGCGGCTATCTAGTTATAGGTGTTTGCTTTTGTTGTTGTTTTAAGATGGAAGAGAAGTGGCAAATGGCAGTTCAATGTTAAAAAAAAAGACGTTATAAAAAATGACAGAAACATTTAAAAATCATGGTGGTCTAAGTTCACTTAAAACAATGGTTTTTAAAATGTGGTCCCAATGACAGCAGGACGTTTCAAGGAATTGTTCCACTTCACCTAAGTTATCAAATCTGTGGATATGGAGTTAGTCATCATATCCTTTATTACTCCTTTAACATCCATAGAATCAGTAGTAATGGCCCCTCTTTCATTTCTTACACTAGTAATTTGTATCTTTTGTCTTTTTTTGTTGGTTTGCCTGGGTAGAGGTTTATATATTTTATTGATCTTTTAAAAGAACCAGTTATTTATTTCATTGGTTTTATATAATATCCTGCTTTTAATTTGTTTCTGTTATTTTTATCACTTCTTATTTTCTGCTTACTTTGGATTTAATTTGTCCTTCGTCCTCTACTTTCCTAACTTGGAAGTTTAGGTTTTTGAACTCAGAGCCTTCTTTTCTTCTAATACATGCATTCTATGTCATAAATTTCTTTCTGGGCATTGTTATCACTGTGTCCTATAAATATTGATGTGTTGTATTTTTATTTTCATTTAGTTCAAAATATATTTTAATTTCTCTTGAGATTTCTTATTTGAATAATGTGTTATTTATAAGCATGTTATCTAATCTCCAAATATTTGGGGGAATTTCCAGCTCTCATTCTGTTATTTATATTTATTTTTAGTTCATTCCATTGGGAACTGAAAGCATACTTTATATGATTTCCCTTCTTTTAAATTTGTTAAGGTGTGTTACATGGTCCAGAATAGGGTCCACATGGGTGAATGTTCCATATGAGCTTCAGAAGAATGTGTGTTCTGACGTTGGATGAAATATTTTATAAATGTCAGTTAGACCCAATTGATCGATGGTGCTGTTCAGCTCAACTATGTGCCTACTGATTTTTCTGCCCACTGGAGCTATCAGTTATCGATAGAGTGATGTTGACCTTTGTAGCAATAGTAGTGGAGGTGTCTATTTCTCCTTGATGTTCAATCAGTTTTTGTCTTGAGTATTTTGACATCCTGTTGCTAGGTGTATAAACATTAAAGATTGTTACCTCTTCTTGGAGACTGTATGCTTCTTGGAGAACTTTATGCTTGTGTAATGTCCTCTTTATCCTTGATGACTTTCCTTGCTCTCAAGTATGCTTTATCTGGAATGAATATCATTACTCTGACTTTATTTTGATTGGTGCTAGCATGTTATGTTTTTTTCAATATGCCCTTATTTTTTAATGTATTCAAGTCTTAAATTCTATGATATTTGTTAGTTTTCTTTCATTGGTCTCATTCTGGTTTTGTTTTGTCCTTTACTGTCCCCACCCTCCTTTTCTGGTATAGTTCAGCATTTAATATGACTCCCATTTTTTTCATTTCTCTTAGCAAAACAATTATATTCCTTTGAAAACATTTTTAGAGGATGCCCTAGAGTTTTAGCGCACATTCATAAGTAACTGAAGTACATTTACACACAACACTGTAATGGTTTCACTGAAGGTACAGATTTCTTATAACAGCAGCCCCAAGTCACCTGTATCATCCCTAGTAACATGACTGTTACTCATTTCACTTATCCACAAGCTGTGATCAACAAATATACTGTTGCTATTATTAAGTAAACTGGTGTCTGTTAGATTAATTAGGAATAATACAAATAAATGTTTATTTTACCCTAATTTATTTCCTTTTCTCATGCTCTTCCTTTCTTTTCACAGATCTGGGTTTCTGACCTATATAATTTCTCTTCTTTCTAAAGAATGTTTAACATTTTTTTGCAAAGCAGGTCTACTGGCAACACATTTCCTCAATTTTTGTTTGTCTATGAGACTCTTTATTTCTTCCTCACTTGTGAGTGACATTATTTCTGGTAAAGTAGTTTTCTTTGAGGCCAGACCGTTGTTATAAAGGACAGAATACTATAAGCATATCTCCAGTTGGTTAATGCCCATCTCATGCCTCCCTGCCAGAAGCATGACAAAATTTTCCTCTGATTTTCATCTTGAGGAATTTGACTCCTGGTGGTGAAATTCAGAATGTACAGCAGCCCCTTTCAGGCTTAGCCCAGGAGTTTTTAATCTCACAAGGTAGTCCAAGATCAGTCGCTAGCAATTAGTCACTTACACTTGTGTTGTTGTTTTTTTTTTTTTTTTTTTTTTTTGTAATATTTTATTGTGGAAAGAGCATTGACTATGAGATTTACCTCTTTAAGAAATTAAGTGTATAATATATCATTGTTAACTGTACATAAGATGTTGTACACTTAAATATTGTAACCTGTTGCTGTTGCCTGTGCCTGCTTCTATTCTTGGTAAACTGTGCACTGTGTATCCCCTTGTCTCTAATTTTCAGGGCAGTGGTTTGCCCTGTGACTTCAATTCTCTTATGATTCTGAGTTGTGGTGTTGTTTTCCTGAAGTATAGTTGACACACAATGTTACATTAGTTTCAGGTGTGCAACGTACTGATTCAACAGGTCTGTACATTATGCTGTGCTCAGCAAGAACAGCTAGCTACCTTCTGCCACCCCAGGACACTGTTACACTATTGCTACTGACTGTATTCCCTATGTTGTGCCTTGTGTCCTTGTAACTTACTCATTCCATAACTGGAAGCCTTCACCTCCCGCTCCCCTTCACCTACCCTCTTCTGTCTGGCCTAAGTATAGAGGTTTTTTTTTTTGTTTTTTGTTTTTTTTTTTATTTTCAGTTAGTTCAGCTTTTTTCTTGTTGTGAGAATGGGATTGATGAATTCCAATCTCTGTATGTGTTAGGCAGGAAGTTGAGACTATTTGTTTATTTGTAACACACCAATGCCATCATTTAAAAAAAATACAGAAAGAAATATTTGCTAATTTAACCTTCTAGTACCTTCCCAGAAGTAACTGTGACATTGCTGACCTTAACGTGAACTTTTTGCCCCCAGAAAAAAGTGGTGGTTAGGAAATTTTCAACACGACTTTATTTCCTAGAATCTTCCAAACTTTTGTGTCCCAGGAAATGGCTTACAACAAAGAGCCGCTCTTCCCCACATGACTTGGATAAAATACACAGTTCACTCTTTTTTTATGACTCCCCTAAGACTTGCAGATAACCCCTTCCTTTATTATAAGGTCAGATATGGACCTCTGAAATTCCCATTTTTTGTCTCACAAATGCTTAGCAGAAATGTTTATTTCCTCACACCAGCTAGACACAAAGATAAATATGTCTTATTTAGCTGAGTGACTGAGACTCCCTGATTTTAAAAACAATCTTTATTATATAAGTATCCTACCAATAAATCATTTATTCTTGCTTATATATGTCCAAAGCAAAACTATCTAGCTAAGAAACTCTGTTATTGAGATCTTGGGTGCTTTCCTTATTGGAATGCCTGAATAGCATCATTTTCCTTACTTGTCTGGATTTTTGTCTTTGACAGACCTCCTATCAAGTTTATACCTATTTCCCTCTGCTTTATGAACTAGTTTTAAAGACTTTATCATTTTAATTTGTTATGAAATTTTCAACCTCAAACTCTGATAACTTCAGGACATAATAAAACTATTTGGCATTTGCTCATATTATCCCATGGCCCAAACAATCAATCATGCATTATTAGTTTCAGGAACCAAGTCATGATTTTAATCTCAATTTAGATAAATCTGTGATATTATAAGGAACAACTATTTTTCAAAATGTAATTTTTATTTTGATAGCTTCCATGGAAAATTATTATATTAATAAGGTTGTTTTCCAACATTTTGACATTTTTAGAGTTCTACATAATCTTGTTTTGTTATCCAAATCAAATCCTAATTCCATATTGACAGAGTCTGAAATAAATGCAAATAAATTATATATGTGTATATATATATATATATATATCCTAACTCTAATCACACATATTTTCAAGATGCTATTAAATGATGTCTCTTGAAATCTTATGTCCTGAGAACCACAGATTTTGATAGTCAAATTCAATTACATCCTATCCTTGGCAATATACATTCTTCTAACAGGATGTTAAAAATGAAAACCTTTCTGTTTTAGTTCTGGCTAAGACTTCAAATTCCAAGAAGAAAACAATAGCAAACAAGTGCTTCCACATTCCACACTGAAGCATACACTGCGTATGTTGGACTAGCAAAGAAAACAGCAAGGAAAGAAAAATGAAAACTTTTTTCAAGCGCTAGTTAAATATTCATCAGAGTATAAAAGTTTTGAAGTTGAAGAAGCTATGAGATATTTTTTTTTTTTTTGTCTTTGCATAAAGTTGTTGAACTGCTAGGTCATTCCACCCCTCCCTCTGCCCATCTGCCCCCCTCTACTCAAAAAGTGAGAAAAGCAAGGATGGTACTTTATTCTTAACTGAAGTCACTCTGAAAAGTATCAATCTAACCATTTGGAGACCTCAATATATATGCTCTGGAATGAGGGAAGAGCGTGTAAGTGCCTGAGGCATCTCTGAGACACAGAGAGATGAGGTAGCCGTCACACATGTCCTACAATGATAAGTTAACGTTTTCTGGAATCTACACTGTGCCAAATGAGAAAGAGCTGGCTAGGAATTGATTTAAAGAGAGCCATTTGCAGGTTTGAGTTTACCCCAACCAAATGGGTACACCTTCAGAAATCCAAGGATGAGGGAGGAATCTTGGGTTGGGGAGCAAAGGACAAACAACAAGATGTTATCATTCAAGTAACTGGAAGTACAATAGAATCTTCCATGAGAGAAGAGTCAAATTTAAACATTTGCTAAAGCAAAATCATAATTGTACTAGATAAGTAAAACCATTCCTTCCCCTACCTCTTTTTTCTTCCAACTTTTCTCACCCTGAAAAGGAAAGAAATGTGAGTTAGCAAGCTAAGGATAAGGAATAGAGAGAAAAAGGTAAGGTGAAGGCACATTCTCTTTTTTACTGCAGACTCCATACCTGAACAGGTACAACAAAGGAGAAGTAGAGAGATCACTGATTCTAAATCAAATTAGGTTTTGACAATTACATGGGTCTGGATATTTTAACTGCTAAATAAGACCAGATAAAGACATGAGAGATCCCTCAGATGTCACCAAAGAAGTAGACATAACTAGACACATGGAAGAGTTTTGGACAGGCAAAGGGGAAAGAGAAGACAGTTGTCTTTGCCTGTACCATATGGAAACGTCCTTTTAGTGTAAACTTAGAGGAAGTTGCTGGTGTTTAGCACTATCCAAAATCAGGGGTCATTTTAACCATAAACTCCCTTCATCAACATATCTGTATACATCAAAACACAGTTTTTTGTTTCTTTTAAAATTTTTTAAGTTTTTTTTTTTTTAATTTATTTTGAGAGAGAGAACACAAGCAGGGGAGGGGCAAAGAGAAGAAGAGACAGAATCCCAAGCAGGCTCTGCAACATCAGCACAGAGTCCAATGTGGGACTCGAACCAGGAGATCATGACCTGAGTGGAGATGAAGACTCAGGCGCTTGCTTAACTAATTGTGCCACCCAGGCACCATATAAAGATACAGTTTAAGTTTCATATTTCCTATAGCTGCCCCAGTACTCAGTAATCATCAAATTCTTGGAATTCTTATAACAGAGATTTCCTCTACTTTCTACTTGAATTTAGTGTAAAATATCTTACATTGTTTTTTTTTTTTTTACTGCTTTAATGAGATGTAGTTGACCTACAATATTTAGTGTTTAATATTTATCTATTTAGTGTTTAATAACTATATCTATATATCTCTGGGTCCATTATCATCAGTAAGATAATGAACATATTCATTAATCCTAAATGTTTTCCCGTTAGCCTTTGTAATTCTTTCTTCTCATTTCCTTGCACCATCCCCCATCCCCAGGCAAACAGTGATCTACTTCTGTCACTATAGATTAGTTTGCATTTTTTTTAGAATGTTATAAAAATGGAAAGAGAGAGAGAGAGAGAGAGTGAGATTGAGAGCTAGAGACCTACTGGTGTAGATTCCAGTCCAGGTCTAAAGACCTGAGTAACAGGAGCACTTAGGGCAGGAGATCAATGTCCTAGCTCAAATAGGCATATTTTTGGTTCTATTCAAGCCTTCAGGGGATTGGATGATATCTACATTGTGCAAGGACTTCTGCTTTACTCAGTCCACCAATTTAAATGCTAATTTCTTCTAGGAACACCCTTACAAACACACCCATAAATAATGTTTAGTTAGCTTCCTGGGCATCCCATGGCCTAATCAAGTTGACACATAAAATTAACCATCACAGGAATCGTTCAGTATGAGCCCCTTTTTATCTGGCATCTTATACTCCACATAATTATTTTGGTATTCATCCATGTTGCAGAGTAGAATTCCACTGCATAGATATTCTACAATTTATTCACTCATCTTTTGATGGACATTTCAGTTGTTTTCAAGTTACTACTATGAGTAAAGATGCTGTGAACATTTGTGTGCAGTCTTTATGTGGACATATGCTTTTTTTCTCTTGGATCAATATCTAATTATTACATGGCTAGATTATAATGTAAGTATGGATTTAACTTTCTAAGAAGCTTCCACACAGTTTTATAAAGTGGCTGTACATCTTTTATATTCCCTCCTGCGGTGCATGAGAATTCTAGTTATTTCACTTCCTTACCAATATTTGTTGTTATCTGACTTTTTAATTTTACCCATTCTGTGAGTATATGGTGCTATCTCATTGTAATGTTAATTTGAATTTCCTTAATGACTCAAGATGTGCATCTTTTCATATGCTTATTTGTCACCATTTAGAATTACAGCTAATAACCCAAAAAGGTTATAAAATGGAATCATAAAAATACTCAACCTGAAAGAAACAAAAAAAAAAAGGAAAGAGAAAAAAATGGACAGATAGAAAACAAATAACAAGGAGGTCGTTTAATATCAATAATCACATGCAATATAAATGGTCTAAACATTCAAAAGAGATTGTTAGATTGGATAAAATAAGATCTAACTATCGTTGCCTAAAAGAAACCCACTTCGAATATAAATACAGCAATGGTAAAAAATTAATGGGATGGGAGTTGATACCATACTAACTTTAGTGAAAACAATGCTGAAACAGTTGTAGTAATTTCAGACATAATAGATTTCAAAACTAAGAATATTACAGGGGGTAAAGAGGGTCATTTCATAATGATAAAGGGGATCATTTCATCAGCCCTGGTATATAACAGTCCTACATGTGTGTGCATCAAATAACAGAGTTTCAAAATACATGAAATACAAATTGATGATACAAGAAAAAATACAGAGAAATCCACATCCATAGGGCCAGATTACATCCTTTTCTCAATGACTGATAAAATAAATATGTTGTCATCAAGGTTAATAAAAACAGGAACAGAAGTACTAGCCAACATGAACAAATTAATAATTATAGAATACTCCATTTAATGACAGAATACACATTCATTTCAAGTACACACACAGCATTACCAAGAAAGGCTATATTCTGAGCCAGAAAAGAAGTCTCAAGTTGAAAGTTCTCAAATTAAACAAAGGATGTTCTCTGACCAAAATGGAATTAAATTAGTAACCACTAACAATGAAATACTGGGAAAATCCCCACATATTTGGAAACTTTCGGACAAATTTTTAAATAATCCATGGATGAAACAACACAGGAAAAATAAATTAGCAAATGTTCTAAACTGAATAAAAATGAAACAACATATCAAAATTTTTGAGATGCAGTTAAAACTATACTTAAAAACAAAATTATACACTAAAAAACTATAAAAAAGAAGAAAATTATCAAATGAGTAATCTTCTATGTTATGAAATGCAAAATCTGAAAAAAAAATAATCCCAAAGGAAACAGAAGAACTGACATAATAAATGTGGAAAGTAGAAATAAATGGGAATAGAAAAATTAAAAGTGAAAGCTGCTTCTTTGAGAGTACCAATAAAATTGATAAATCTCTAACCAGACTGATAAAGAAAATAAGGGAGAAGAAGACACAAATGACCAAATTAGGAATGAGAACAGTGATATCACTACAAACTGTATTCCCATTCAAAGGACAATAAAGAAATATAATGAGTTTTATGCCAATAAATTTGACAATTTAGATGAATTAGAAAACGTCCTTGAAAGACACAAACCAACAAACTTTATGCAAAAAATTGGATATTTGGACAGCCTAGATCTATTTAAAAAGTTGAATTATTAGTTAAAGCCCTCCCTTACAGAAAAATCTAAGATGAGGTACCTTCATTGGAAAATTCTACAAAACATTTAAGGAGAAAATAATACCAAGTTCTACCAGAAGTCGTCCAGAAAGTTGAGGAGAAAGGAACACCTCCCAACTCTAAAAGCTCATTATGATCCTGATGCCAAACCAGATAAAAATATTACAAGAAAAAAAAAACTGAAGATAAATATCCTTTATGAACATTGATGTAAAAATTCCTAACAGAATTTTAGCAAATCAAATTTAACAATAAACCAAATAGGGTTTATCCCAGGATGCCTGTTTATTTTAAGATTTAAAAATTGACCAACGTGATTCTCCTTAATCACAGCTCACAAAGGTAAAACCATGCGATCATCTGAACTGATGCAGAAAAAATGTTTAGCAAAATACATCATCCATTTCTGCTAAACACTTTTAGCAAAGTAAGCACAGAAGTGAACTTCAAACTGTAAGGAGACAAAGAGTTGGTTTACTACTAGAGTAGAAAAGCTCTTTATCTCTAGGAATGCCTGGATGTCTGGTTTGTGACTTTTAGACCACATAATGACATTTGAGTTTATTGCATATTGTTTTAAGGTCTGAAACTCTCCGATGAGCCTAATGATCACTTTCTTTACTGATGCTTGCATTATAGCCTAACTACTTTGACAAGCCTGCTTGACCAATTAGATGGCCAATGGAAGCTTGAAGCCAACATTCCTTGCACAGATCAGCTTGTTCAAGATGGAGACATAGGATGATACATGTGTGATACATACATATGAATAATGGCCCTGGGAAATCTGTTATGGAATGTCTGGCGCCTGTTGTTTGCTTGCAATCTCTTTTTGCTTTTGTACCTTATTCTTTGCCTCTAATAGTCTCACATTTGTGTTCTCTGTAGAGTCTGATTAAATGCTTTCAAATATCCACATTGTGAAAAAATCTTTGCAATCTGACAAAGGGCATATATGAAAAACTAACAGTTTATACTTAATAGTGAAAGACTGAATGCTTTACCTCTAAGATTAGGAGCAAAGCAAGGTGGAACATTTTCATTATTTCTATTCAATATTATACTGGAGATTCTAGCCTGTGCATTCAGGTAGAAAAAGAAATAAAAAAGGCAATGGTCTTTGTAAAAAACCCTAGAAAATCTATGAAGAAAGCTATCAGAACTAGTAAATGAATTTAAAGAAATTGCAAGGATATAAGAGCAATTTACAAAATTAATTATATTTCTATTGCATTAGTGGTGAACAACTGGAAATTGATATTATGAAAATAATGCCACTTTTAATGATATCAAATATATGAAATATTTAGGTAGAAATTTGACAAAAGACATGTGAGTTCTATACACTGAAAATTGGGAAACCTACCTGGGATAAAATAAAGATCTGAAAAATGGAGAAATTTCTTATATTCATAATTTGAATGACTCTGTATGGTTAAGACATCATTTCTCTCCAAATTCTTATTTAGATTCAATGCAATCTCAATCAAAATCTCAGTAGACTTTATTTTGGAAATTAAAAATTTGTTTCTAAAATTTATATGAAATTACAAGACATGTAATTTTCAAAAGACACTGTTACCAAAAAAGAAAAAAAAAAAAAAAAAAGCAAGCAAAGGCCTGGGGAAAATACTTGCATGACCTATATCTGAGAACGAAATTTTGTCTTGAATATATAAATAATTAACTTAATTCAATAATCAGATAATTAGACTATAACACAATTTAAAATGGGTGAAAGATTTTAACACTTTTGTTTTGATTTTTACCTTTTTATGTGGATAAGTCCTGCATAGCCTACATTTCTTTGAGCTACCAGCACCCATCAGGTTAGTAAAGATGTTTTACATGTGTCTAAACCTATTGAGGAAAATTTAAATGAAATCTGCTGCCATAAAACTTGAATTTTTTTCTATAGTCTTTATGAAAGTTATTAATGGAATAAACTAATGTGAATATTCAGACTACTGACTACAGTAGTTAAGCAATAGTATAACACTCTTCCTGTTCAATTTTGGTGTCTTTTGTGTTTGGTAGTCTAGACATAGCCTGTGTTTCTTAGACATGTTTATAAATGGATTGGAAAGGTGGTCTAAATAAAGGCATTACTGAAATACAAAGCATCTTTTTGTTATACATTGTTGTTATTAAGAAAGGATTCCAAAAGAGGGCTTCTGGCAGTGAGTCATATATTCTGACAGATGTTTTCTACAGTGAGAGTTCAGCTCCACCTTTTCCAAAAATGTAAGTTTTAGGAGAGGTCTTTCTTACAGAGCCCTTGGGAAATAAGTTGTAGTGTGTAGACTGTGTTTCTTAAAACAACTCCTATCGTGTTTGAAATCTAATGGCAAAGGTTTTTTGTTTCCAGTAAATAAGTGATTTTGAAACTTTAAAACATTCAACATATTTTGCTCCTTAATTCCAAAATATAGCCTTGCAAGAGAACTTAAAAATAAAGGAATGAGTGAGCGCTAAGAAACCTAATTTTACCTTGTGAATGGGAAACTGAGTGTGAAGACAAAGATTCTTTGTGTCCTAAAATAAGGAAGAGGCTTAAGAAATTTCCTGATCAAATATCCTTTTTTCATAGATGAGGAAACCGAAGCCTCACTGAAGTGAGTAGGTATAAGAAGCAAGGAGTTGAAACCAAGCCACAGTGCTATTTCTAGTTTGGTGTTCTTCTTCTTATACTTTCTGGAAAGACGGAAGGAAATAATCCCTGACAACATAATTAGGTCAAATAAATTGCCCAAGGTCATATAGCTACTAAGTGCAATGATGGGACAAGAATCTGGATATCTGAGAAACCAAAGCCCATTATTTATACCATCATATTCTTTATTGTTATAAACTGAATTGAAATGTGTTTTTGCTAAAATATATTTGGGTTTCATGAAAGAAACTTTCATGGTTTGGCTCATCGTATTTAGTATATCATTAATATGCAATAAATGTTGGATATTCATTCATCAATTCAACATATTGATTGATTCTAACATACATAATGTTTAACCTGATTGCATACCAACTATTCACCTAGAAGACAAGGGACATTTGTGTTGGTTATAATTCTCTGACAGTAAGAACTATCTCCTCTGAAACTCTTTTAGAGATGTCTTTTTCATTACCCTGGAGTCATGAAAGAAATATCTAGCTGATTTAATTTACTCATAAGAAAAAAATAATAATAAAAGAATGGTATAGATTTCTATTAAAATATGGGGATAGACCTATTCAACTCTATTCATTGATTTTATTTCTATAGAGGAATGAAGAGAGATTGGGCTGAAAGAAAGGTGAGAAAATGAGTCAAGGAAATTTTCCATTGTAGAAATACATTTATCCTGATTCCTTTTGTGATTTGGGATTTGCTTCCTGGGCATCTCTCTCCAATTATAATTTCTCATTTCCTATTTATTTTTTAACTCCTCAGTTCTCATTTTTACAAACATATTCACTGCAGTCTAATTATCACCATAAATCTAGTTCCTAAACTCTAATTATCACTATATTTATAATCATTATAAAGTTTGGAAATTATTTTGTAGTAAGACAACATAGTAGGTATACTTGTTTATATGTGCCTCCCATATATTGCTAAAAATCAGCCATGCCTTAAAAATATAGCACATGAAGAACTGTATAAAACAGTACTTCTGGCAAGCACAATCTCAAGTTTTAAATTCTTTGTAAGTACTTCAATTATGTCTGCTAAGCACTTTCAAAATTTCCCTTAACATACTGAAGTGATTAAGAGCAGACACTATAAGGCTGACATATTTTACATGTTTTTAAAGTCTAGTACGTGTGTGTTGTGAGTTTGTTGCAATTGTGTGTGCATTTGGATAAATGAAGTCCATGTCTTCATGTAGTCTTCGCTTAATTGTAGTCCAAAAAAGAAAACTGTGGCTGTTTTAATACATTTTTAATCATTCCAATAACAATTGTTTAAATCATGAAGTTTAAAATATATCCAAACAGAAGAATAAATTTAATTAATCTTAACAAATTACACCAAAGCAAAGATGTCAGTAACATATTAATAAATAATAACACGAAATATTTAGTAAAATCTGTGAAACACAACTTAGTAAATAATTTTGAAAAGAATTCAGCAAAATTCCTTTACTAAAAATGAATAAAGGAAATGAAGTTGCAAATTAATGTTAAAAGAAATGTAAATAGTAAACACAAAAAGAACCTCACCTTCATTAATTTAACATAAGCTTTTTTTTTTTTTTTTTTTTGATACAGAGAAACCACAAGCATGGTTTGTAGGCAGAGGAGGGGCAAAGCGAGAGGGAGAGAAGTTGAATCTTAGGCAGGTTTCACACCCAGGGAAGAGCCTGATAAGGGGCTCAATCTCAGAACTATGAATTCATGACCTGAGCCAAAATCAAGAGTCAGACACTTAACAGACTGAGCCAGCCAGGTGCCCTCAGAATTAAACTTTTAAAACATAGCTACTTAATTACATTAAAAAATGGATAACATTCAGTGCTGGGAAAGATGTATTAAAGAGGTCACTCATAAATATTTGAGTAGATATGGGTTTTGAAGAGTAATCTGGGAATATGTATATAATTTTAAAATTTGCCTATTCTTTGCCCTAATAATTCAACTTCTAAGAGTCTATTATTCACTTATACTAGCCTGAGAGCACACATATACAAAAACACACACCCCTACACCCTCATGCAGAGCAATACTTGTTGCAAACATTACTTGCAGTTTCAGTGTCAGTAAACAATAAAATGAGAAAAAAGATCATAGTACCTCCATTCAAAGTTTAGTAAAACTAAATAGTATGATGTATTGACCTTTAAAGCTACACATTATAATTTATTAAGTGGTTAAAAAAACCCCAAACCAATGTCTGCAGCATGATTCCAATTTGTAAACAAAGAGACTAATAAATGAATATAATAAATGTATCAAAGTGCATATGTGCACATGTATAAACATATGGAAGTCAGAAAAGCATATTTAGCAAATTCAGTAGTGATTACTTATGGGGGATCAATTTGACCAACTCAAACATAAGAATGACTTTCATGAGTAAATTAGAAAGAAAAATGTTGAAGTTATTGGTGACTTTCCCTTTTTTCTGAACCCATGTTTAAAAAGTAAGAGAAAGAAGGGGTGCCTGGGTGGCTCAGTTGGTTAAGCATCCTACTTCAGCTCAGGTCATGATCTCACAGTTTGTGAGTTCAAGCCCCTCAAGAGGCATCATGGTCGAGCTCTGTGCTGACAGCTCAGAGTCTGAAATCTGCTTCAGATTTTGTATCTACCTCTCTCTGCTCTTCCCCCGCTTGCACTGTCTCTCTCTCAAAAATAAATAAACATTAAAAAAAAAGTAAAAGAAAGAAAACATGATGGTATACTGGTTATTGGTGTATAGATTTATAGTAATACATTTCATCCACTATATTAAATAAAATTAAGGAATTCTGCATATCCGGGGGAACCAAAGAAAATATGTATTTGGACTATAGCCCAGTAGAATGAGCCCTACTGGAAATTGTTAGTCTCTGGAAACTAGTTAGATACCTATGATGATATTTCTTTGGAATCAAGTTTAGCTAGGAAACGTTATCAAGGTGATATATTGGGTGATAGGCAAAATATGGCACTATGAGAATTAGGCATATCTGTCAATAAGCAAAGATCCAAGTATATACAAAGCACCAAAGAACTACTGCTAGTTAGAAACTGTAATCACTGGGTTGTTACAGGTCTCCATGACCTTGGATACATGTGGGAAACAAGACAGAATATCAGGGCATAACAGTGTAGTATCCAGCTATTGAAATAAGCATAAGAAATGAGAAGACAAAATCCCCAAAGAACAAGACAAAGACCACAAAATATAAATTTGATGTTGACATTCTCAGCTACATACCCAGAAGATCTGTCTAGAACAGGCAGACAATGCAGTTGAATAAGAAAAGATCTATCTTACATCTTTGCTTACAATTTGATTTTATCACCAGTAAAATGTGAATTATTTTTCTTTCTGTCATCAAATAATGGACACTTCTGAATTTTCCTGTTGTTCCCAATGGCACCATAATTCTTTAGTCCACTAGTCCGAAAATTTAGAGTTGTCTGTAACTTCTTCTCCTTTACCAACTTCCACAAATCTTGACAACCATAAATGAAGTCCACATGTCTTTATTTCATTTTAATTATCAAAATAGTCTTCTGACTTATCTTTCTTTTTCTAATCAACCCTCCACAGAAGTATCAACAAAATCTTTTTCATGTTAAATCTTTTTCACAGAGTCTCTACTAGGGTTCCCAAGAATACCAGCTGTGATGAAATGCTGTCTCTCAGAAAGCCACACTCCTTGTCCCTGACTCTCCCTTCTCAGATGGTTTGCATTGCCACTAGTCTGGATAATTTTCCACTTCTTTAACTCCAAAATTGGGAAAAGTTTTCCTCTAAGTATCAAAAAACAGAGTGGTTAAGATCACAGACTCTAAAACAAGACTAATTTGGTTTTGCATTTTGCATGTATCACATTTCAGCTATAGGACTTTAGACATGTGATTTAATCATTTAAGCCTAGGTTTACTTGTCCATATGAAAAGCACAGTAATATTTCATGATATTTTTACAATTCAATGTTATCTTCCATATAACATTTGTTATTATTGCTTTGGCACATAAATATTAACAATCATCATCATAATTCCTCAAAATGACAGCATTTTTTTTCTCTTTTGTTTTTTTTTTTACCAGTGTATGCATGAAGCCTTTTAAAAGTACACAAAATATTTTTGTTACTGTAAAGAATATTCTGACCTACACTATATAAAAATAACTTACTGCTATGAAGTATCATTAACGTTTAAAATGCTTTCCTTGTCTTTTCTTCTTGCTCTTCCTGCCTCAACAAGTCTGTGGTTCTTTCCACAGTCTGATCTTTTTGGTGAAAAGCCCTCCTTGGAAACTTTCCCATCCAAGGGTACATTTCTTTTTTACCAAAAGAATATCAAAGTGCATAGATATCTACATTCTGTAACTCTTTGTTATTCTTATTACTTAAGGAAAGTGTTATTTTAATGAACCCATTGCAGCTTAGGTTATGATCTCTGGGCTCTGGGCTGAGCATGGAGCCTGCTTAAGATTCCATCTCGCTTTCCCTCTCCCGGACTCACACACTCTCTCTCCAAAAATAAAAAATAAATAAATACGATGAATGTTTCAGATAAACAGAGGAGACTCTCCTTAGTAATTCGAATGGAATTTAGGTGCTCCTTCAACTCCAGGCTATTGAGGCTGTGCTCATCAAACTGAACTTTAAGTGCCAAGGGTCCAGGCGGGGGTGGCAATGGACAGCACGGCAGGTGGTAAAGCTGGCCTTTGTTCCTGGATAGAGAAGTTGGGGGTGGGGGTGGGTGCATGGAAAGCGGCCCCCAGTCCATTCTGTGTTGGGTGACTCACTTCACATATTCGCTGGCCTTCGAGGAACAGTAACACTTCTTGGAGACGATGAAGGTGAACACACGTAAGTCCCTGTGAACTTGACGAACTCGATGTTGCACAGATGGCAGTACCTGTGGTTCCCTTGGCCGGGGGGTGGGGTGGGGTGGGGGCTCTACATGCCTTTGTCCGAGTGGAAAGAGGGCGTCAGCGAGGACGGCAACAGCATGGGGCTCCGGGAAGATGCTGTGGGCCGAGGAGTGGCGGGAGACGGGTTGGCAGGACTGGGGCTGCTATCGGCCAGGCCCAGGGGTTGCTCCTTCAGCACTTGGCTGAAGGTGTCAGAGGGAGCAAGAGGCCCCGCAGGCGAGCGTGGGCCTCGTAGTCAGACTTCCGGCCTGGGGCTTCTCCCAGAAGGCAGTGCGCCAGGCGGAAGTGATCCCTGAGGTGTCTGGGGACCACGCCTATGGCCGGGGAAGGGGCAGTAGGAGCACTCAACAGCAGCCAAGATGTGGGCGAAGGTGCGCGGATCCCGTGGCACGGCGGAGCGTGAGAACTTTTGTGTGCCAGGTACGTCTCTGGGCCGTGTCGATTCGTGCAGTTGTGGTAGTTGGCCGGGACAAGCAGTCCGCACGCGGTCGTGGAGGAGAGGCCGGCGCGCCGCTGTTTCCTGCTAGATGGGTCCGCGTCGGTCTTGGGCTGCGGCGACCCGGATTCTCTCTATTCTTAGTCGCTCATTCTAGGGTATGGTCATTAAGCCAAATACACAATGCATTTTATTTGCAATCAGATCTCTCTGTTTATAGGTTTACACATTGGTGAAATTGGCCACCAGCCCTCGGTATATATAAACTTGAGGTTTCAGTGTCCAGAACCCTCAGAATATCACTGGCACTTTAGCTGCAACCTCCTTTCCCTTAACCTCCACTAACACCAAAATTAATGTCTCAGGAGAAGCACCACTAATTAGGCAGGCCTAAAGCACTAAAGTGTTATTATCTTTTCTGTCGTGAAGTGAAATGCTATTATCTCTTCAATCGCTGTTCTTTTGTTTTATTTAAAATACTAACAATATGTTTTTAACTTTTAACATGGTTGTAGGACCTATTTCACATCACCTATTCCATGGAAGGGAGAGTTAATATAGGAGAAGGGGAGTTCAGGAAGGAAATAACAGAAATTAAAGACAAATTAGGGGAATTGGTTCCCTGTTCCTTACTCATATTCTTTGACCACATGCCTAAGGCTCCAGAGGAGAGGGGGGGGGGGGGGGGGGGGCAGGGGTTTCCAAAATCAAGTCTGAATCAGATTCCAGGATATTCATTTCAAGACACAGTCACATATTGATGGTAAAGAATAAATGATTTCTTCTCTTCCAGTTGGTCCTCACAGGCATTACTGACTAGTCACATTCCCAACCTAAAACAGAAGGAAGGAATAATCTTTTCAAATGCATCATTCTTTCCACATTTGACTAGTCCGTATATATTGAGTATGCAACATCCCCTGCCCTGGAAGTAGTGTGCAGAAATGATGTGCAGACTGAATAAAAGGTCATGCCATTCTGGTATTTCTCCTGAAAAATTGAAAAGTAGAGATGGTCAGGTCTAGCCACACATCAGAGTCAGATGGAAGGTTTTATAACCTACTGTTGCCCAGGATCCACCCCTGACCAATTTAATCAGAATCTTTGGTTATGGGTTCACACGTTGGTATTTTTTTTTTTTTTTCTTTTAAGTTACCCTGGTGATTCTCATGTGTAGCCAGGTTTGAGAAGCATAGGCTAGCCCTTAGGGAAATAAAAGTTATTAAGAACACATGGGAAGCAGATTCTAGCCAGCTGGCTGTACTTCTCCAACCTTAGAAAAAGAAAAAAAGAAAAAAAAGTCAGGAAAACCCAACTATTTAAGAAACCATGGAAAAGAGGGCCAAGTGGGCAGCCTGGTTACTTACTTCATAGGTAGGGCTGTCACTCAATCATAATTCCCAAAGCTGTGCTGTCTCCCTCAGGCATGGGGCAGAGGCTACTGTGTTCAAATTGCACTGTTCTAGATTTCATAGTTTGTTTAAATAAAAAGAAAGAAAAAACATAGCATCTTATCAGGACGTTGTATGTAATTAAGATTTAGTCATGAATTAATGCTATTGACACTAAGAAGTTTTTGGAAAGGCTATCAAGATGTAAGAAGGGGAGGAACACTGAATGAAATTGGCATCTGAGTTATAGTGCTATTTTTTTTTCAATCAAAGAGTGGACTTAGACAAGTCTCTTAAACTACCTCTCAGTTTCCTTGTTTCTAAAGCTACTGAGTTGATTGGTTTATTCTGTCATCCATTCATTTATTCAGTGAACTTAAACTGATCAACAGTCTCTAGTCAGGCATTATCCAGTGCTAGGGTTACTAAATGAATCAGGCATGCATTCTGATAGAGGGGTTCAAGAGGTCAATAAAGATTCTCATAAAGTCGTTTTAGTAGGTACTAAAACATGAGTGAGGATGCTCTCAACATACGAGATTTTGGATAGGACTGCGTGGGGGAAAGAGTATGTGTATGCAAACTCAAGATCTTTAAAACAACTGTTGGGGTGCTTGGGTGGCTCAGTTGGTTGAGCGTCTGGCTCTTAATTTCAGCTCAGCTCATGATCCTAGATTTGTGGGATTGGGATTCATGTCGGGCTCCATGCTGAGCATGGAGCCTGCTTGAGATTCTCTCTCT
>NC_064816.1:104257852-104329752 GCF_023721935.1 Panthera uncia | reverse complement strand
TAGAGTCTTTTTAGGAAACATGACCTTTCTTGTCTGTACATCTAAGTATATTTTGTTCCCAGTGCAACTTTTCCTTTCTAGAACATCTAAACTTTTAAAATCATGCAGGGCTAAGTAATAATAATAATAATAATAATAATAAATAATGGCGCAGCATTCTTTTTTTATCACTTTTCAGCCACATAACTGATTAGACTATCTTGTTCACATACTTGAGAGGTTAATACATAATTTTATAGTATAAGAGAAAGGATTCTGAAATTTGTAGCAAAAGCAAGTAATTCAGAGGAAAAAAACAAGAGGAACAAAACAAGGAAATATATCTTTCAGGTTTAATTTCCTTAGTGGTAGAGTCAGCCAGTTTTATGGTTCAGTCAACACAGGTTCAAAACATCTGGCCACTGGAAAAATAGGGGTTTTCCACATCTCCATATTATGGATCATTTCATAACAACAACAACAATAATAAAACACTTCTTAGAAGTTTTTTTCCTAGATATACTGTTATTATATTTTAACATGTAATTATCTTGAAAAATTACAGCCTATTGGTTTGTATTCTGTGTTTAAAATACAAATTTTAAAACAATGTGCACATACAATAATTAGCAAAATGTCTTTGTTCAAAGGATTACACAGTTAGTAGGGCTCATCTGTCACCTAAGAATGTCCATTTATGGGTCTTTTAAAGCTAATTTGTTTTTCTAGAAACACTATTTAAAACAATAAATAGTCTACTTATGGAAAATAAAATTGGAAATAAGTATCTGAATAAATTAAATTGTATGGGAAAATGCAATTGTTTAGAAACCGGTTCTCAAAGTAAATATCATTTTCAAGAAGAGAGCCTTTTTATACTATATGAAAGTTGTTAAGATTATATGATAGCCAGGTTATTACTTTGTAAACGATAGGCTAGGCTCGTATCACACTGTTAAATACCTCCAATTTTGATGATAATTTTGTGGATAGAAGTTGTCAAAATAAAAGCCCTTTATGCTTACCTTAATGAGTTCAAGAAAATATTTTTCTGCAGTTCAGTGTATCAAGTACATATTACAGATATAAATGTTATATTTTAAGGTGTTATGAGAAATGCAAAACATTTTTAAACTAAACTCTTTCATGTTAAAATATTGTGTATTCCGATATCTAAAGTCAAAACAATTGATTAGAAATTGATGAGAAGTCAGAAATTCAGCTTATTGCTTCCAACTGCCCACTGTAGTTCTTCAACTATCTCAATATTATTTTTCCTTAATTCATTCCTTTCTTCTTAAAAGTGTTTTCAATTAAAAAATGCGTTGACAAAAATTAAATCTTAATACTAAATGACATTAAATATTATAACGTTCTATTTCTTTGGTAGTGTAGAGATTTTTAAATATCATGTGGTACTTATTATAGATGTGAAAGTTAATTTTGTGTGATTAGCAGTAAAATGTTTCTTAATATTTCCCTGTATCTGAAGCTGGACTCAGATAAATTTTTTGGTGTCGTGTCTTTCTCAAAAACGGTATTACTTTCTTCAAATTAGGAAGGTATTTTATGAATTTAAAATCTTATGAAAATTGTATAGGGAGAAAGTACCTTTCAGATCATGTCATTTTCTATTTATTATTTTTTTTGGCAGAAATCTTTAGTACTCTCCCTGTTTGTATTCCTTTTTGAGGTGATAGATGTGTACACACACACACACACACACACACACACCCCTATACCCCTATTGCTAAGGGTGTGTGTGTGTGTGTGTGTGTGTCCTAATTCTTAAGAAAAATGAAAGGTTCTCTATCTGTAGAAAGATAGATATCTTTAGATATAAGGTATAAGACATATATTAGATATAAGATATGTATTAGTTACAAGATAGAGATATCTCTGTTTCTGCCTATTCTCTATGTGTAAGTTTAGATCTATAGAGAGATCTGGTCTGTGTATATCTATCTATCTACATAGATAGAGACAAAGAGGGAATCTGTTGTCTTAGTAATTAGGGTATAGGGGCACCTGAGTGGCTCATTTTGTTAAGTGTCTGACTCTTAGGTCAGATCTTGATCTCCAGGTTGTGAGTTCAAGCTCTGCACTGGGCTCCATGCTGGGAATGAAGCCTACTTAAAAAAAATAATAATAATTAGGATATAAATTATATATGCTTTACAAGTAAGAAGACTTCAACCAACACATCTAATTGGAGAAGTCATAGTAAATAAATTATGGTGATTAAAATAATTGAAATTCATTCTTTTGTCATTTTGTGGAAGTGAACATTAAGCCTTTATCTAAGTTGAAAAGTTAATAAATTTGAAATACACATTTTAATCCCACCCATGTTCAGATAATCACCAATTTAAGAAACGTGTGGTCCTTTAAGAAATCTTTTATTCTCTTTTGCTGGCAAGTTGGAATACATCCTTACAATGCTTTAATGAATACTTATTGAGCAAATGAATAAAACAGTGTTGTCAGTGATGGTTGTATTTCCATTAAGACCCACAGTGTTCTGTTTAGCCTAGGTATCATGCATAAAGAACACTGTAAAAAATCAAACAAACAAACAAACAAACAAACAAAACAAATATTCAGTCAAAATTCTGTTCTCAGTGGCCACAGTCATACCCCAGCCCTGACACTGGAATATGAACACATTGCCTGGTTGCAGTGTTTGGCATATCATGAGTTCTAAGCTATTGCTGGTAGTACTACATCTGGGATAAGGGGTCTGCACGGGCTGGGGAAGAAGTGGAAATGTGGACTGGGAAAAAGGCTGTACTAGGAGCACAGTTCATTGTCCAGGAATCTTACTTTTATCCTTTTTGTGTTCCTTTGAGGCATGAATTTGGCCTCATGATTACCCTCTCTCCTGGCTTTGTCTGCTCCCGCCAGACTCTAATTCTGTTTCCTTCCGTGAACAGAATGAAGTCAACTACATCTTTTTGCTCTCCTGTCTTTGAAGGAGAACGCAGAAGCCCACTGATATTTTAAAAAATCTTCATACTTATTAACAAATGGAGAGAAAGGGATGTGTAGAGGGGGTTCCATTTTTATCTTCTTCTGATCTTATTTTTTTTTAATTTGTCTTACCCATTAAGAATATAGAGACATACAGGAGTGCCAGGCGTGGGTATGTTCTCTTCACCTTCATTCTGCCCTTTTTCACACTCAGTCCAGACATGATAAATCCTGCCTCTTGCCCAGAATTAGGAGAAAAAAAAAATCTAACCATCTGTAAATTAGATGAAGTAAGACATGTGACTGGGACAAAAGAGAACACAATGTAGATATAGTAGTTAGTGTGTTTGTGTTTAAGTGTGTAGATATGCTAGGAAACATCGGAATTTGAGGTGATAAGATAGAAAGCTATCAAGTGTAATAGGGAATAAAGGTCTGGAAATTCCCTCCAATATCATTTTGGAAGGGGAAAAGATTTTCCAAATCCCTGCACTAGAATACTGTTACTTCTTAATGACATTTTCTTTTAAGGGACATACTTAAATTGGATTGATGCAAACGGAGAATGTGTCCCCATTTTTAATTGTGTACTGATTTCCTTCATAAAAATCACCTTTCTTTGTTTTCAGGGACATTAGATCCAAATCCGTTCATAGAAAGTTTCAAAAGCGCGTGAATGCCTAAAAATAACACAAAAATTAGAACACAACATGTCAGCATAAAACCATGAATCTTCACGTTGGCAGAACCATGATATGACAGTAGTCAAACATTCTTACTTGAAAAGTTAATGATTTTTCCCATGTGACAAATAGAGTTTTATTTCTAAAAATTTCATTTTCATCTTCATTTTTCATACCTTTAGTGTTAACCCTGCCACCAAATTCCAAAGTGACTTTAGTAAAAGAAATTTGTCAGATTAATGTTTATAGTTAATATCAGAAATACAGAATCCTGTATGCACTGAAAGTGAGATTTTTTTTCCCCCTGAAATAAATTCTGGGATGAAGTTTAAGAGACACACATCCCTTATTACCAATTTTCCATATTATTCCATGTTATCCATATTACAACTTTCCAATGCATGTCAATTTTTGTGTAAGAGTCAGTTCATTCTCCTTTTAGAATACTGCAATCCAGTTCATTGTCATTGTTACAACTGCAGTAAACGGATGTCAGATGTTACCACCATGATACAGTGTAGATGAAAAGAATATTAAGATAACATTATGTGACTTCATATGAAAACTTTTCACAGATCAATAGTCTGACTTATTCTTACCAGAGTTTATACCAAACACAGTACAGTGTGTGTGTGTGTGTGTGTGTGTGTGTGTGTGTGTGTAAAATGAAGGCTGGTTGTCTACCAGATTTCTCTAATAGTACAATGGCTCCCCTAAGAGGGTTATACTATTCCATTGACTGCTTTGTGGATTCATTTTCTGTGAGTTATTTCTGGCCAATGGAAAGCACACAGTTAACTTTTGGGTATTATTCAAGCAGACCCTCTACGATTTTACCAGAGATTGTTTCTGTAGGAATAAATCTGTGTACTATTTGTCTAGTTAAAAACAGCATGCTGACATGGAATCACTGGGGGACTGGAAAATGGATCAGGGGTTGAAAGGAAAGAGAAAAAGGGAAATCTGCTTATTTTAATAATATACCTAGGATAGAAAAGAGAAAATATGGGCAAATTATTGAAATAATGTGTGCATGGAGCACGAAAACTTTAATCAGTGTAACTTCTCCTGGGCACCTGGATGGCTCAGTCGGTTGAGCGTCTGACTTTGGCTCAGGTCATGATCTCATGGTTGGTGAGTTTGAGCCCCGCATCAGGCAGGCTCTGTGCTGACAGCTCAGAGCCTGGAGCCTGCTTCGGATGCTGACTCACTCTCTCTCTCTCTCTCTCTCTCTCTCACTCTCTGACCCTTCCTTGCTCACACTCTGTCTCTGACTCTCAAAAATAAATAAACATTAAAAAAATCCTTTAATCAATGTAACTTTTCCACACATATACTTAACTCTCTTCTATATCATGTTTTTTTTTTTTTTTTTTTTTTTTTTTGCCAGTGATTTTTGTTCCTCTCATTTCTGGGTGTATTTCTTATTTTTTTTAAAAAAAAATAATGTTTATTTATTTTTGAGAGACAGAGAGAGAGTGAGCATGAGTGGGAGAGGGTCAGAGAGAGAGAAGGAGACATAGAATCTGAAACAGGCTTTAGGCTCTGAGCTGTCAGCACAGAGCCCAATGCAGGGCTGTAACTCACAAACTGTGATATCCTCACCTGGGCTGAAGTCGGATGCTTAACTGAGCCCTCCAGGTGCCCCATGGATTTCATCATGTGCTTGATTTGGGAAGATGTATAAATAGGCATTTCTCAAAGTCTTGGAAAAAAATTCTGTATTTGCCTCATCACATACATGGAAAAAGAGCATGTGTATGCACATGGGAGCATGTGAGTGCACACAAACACACTCACCACAGCTTTTGACTTTTCATCCTAAGAATGCATGGTGAAAAGGATATTACTTGCTTATTGAGGAAAAGACATTTAATGTATCACAACATCAGACAGTAACGGTGTGAAGGGTTAATCACACTGAAAGGGTGGGCCTACGCCGGCCGACTCCATCTTGTTCTGTGTCCTTCACCTTGACCACACCTCCTCCCCTTGAGTAACACCCCCCCACCCACCTGCCTAACAGGACTCAGACCCAGCCAATCGGCTGAGGCCACAGCCATTACCTCACCAACTGCCCTTAGGCCCCAATAAAACCTTTGTCCTTTTGAAACTCTCTCTCTCCCCTGGATCTCACTGCTGAGTCGGTGCAGGTAGGGGATTGAGCTTGAGCTAGCTCGAATAAAGGCTCTTGTGCTTTTGCATCGGACTCGGCTCCCTAGTGGTCTTTGGGGATCACGAATTCTGGGCATAACACACACCACATATCTTTTTATGATAAAGGTGCATTTTTCACATTTAAGGGATAGATGTTTACCTTCTAAGATATATAAATTATTAAATTAGAGGCTGAATGAACATGCTGGATATTTCATTTCCTCACTTTCCTTTCTCTCAGTATTTCTGTAAAGCAGTGGCTTGGGTTTTACTGTAGGAACCTTGCCATCCTATTTACAGACAGCATTTTGTCGGTTTAGGTGTAGGTGTAAATTTGTCTGATTAATAATTACTAATACTACCCAATTTAATAGTGAAATCACTATTCACTATTTTCCTAGTAATATGTAATTTAAAATGTAATAGGGAAATGTTTCTTCTGGTTCCTGTAAAAGTGTTCTGTCGTATATTTGTCTGATGGTTTTATAAAGCATGTTCTTTTTTTTAAGTTTATTTTCAGAGAGAGAGGGTGCACATGTATGCATGCATATGTGCTAGTGAACAGGGGAGGGGCAAAGAGAGAGGGAGAGAGAATCCCAACCATACACCACGCTGTCAGCATAGAGCCCCATGTCAGGCTCGATCTCACAAAACCATGAGATCGTGGCCTGAGCCAAAATCAAGAGTCAGACACTTAACTAATTTAGCAACCCTGGAAACCTGAAAGGGTATTCTTTTCATAAACGTTGAAGTTATGATTTTTGATAATTTGGCCTTGATGGCTGTTCCTATTGTTAACTTTGCAATGCATTTTAAAAATAAATGTGGGACTCCTGGGTGGTTCAGTCTGTTAAGCATCCAATTTTTGATTTTGGCTCGGGTGGTGATCTCATGGTTCGTGACTTCAAGCCCCGTGCTAACAGTATGGGGAGCCTGCTTGGTATTCTGTTTCCCCCTTTCTTTGCCCCTCCCCACTTGCTCTCTATATATCTCTCAAAATAAATTTTAAAAACTTAAAAAAATAAAAATAAATGCAATGAAACTTAAACAAGTTTTTATTTTATTTTATTTATTTTTTGGAGGAGAGGAGTAGAGATAGAGAATCCCAAAAAAGCTCCACACTGTCAGTGCAGAGCCCAATGCGGGGCTTGAACTCACAAACCATGGGATCAAGAGTTGGTTGCCATCCAGACACTCACAGACGTTCACAGTTTTTATCACAAAAGGCATAGGTCACAATAAATAAATAAATAAATAAATAAATAAAATCTTAATATAACTGAATATCCACATACACAAAGTTGATTCTAGACACAGACCTTACATTCTTCAAAATTAACTGAAAATGAATCACATGCCTAAATATAAAATGCAAAATTATAAAGCTCCTGGAAGATAATGTAAGAGAATATCTAGATGACCTTGGATATGGTGATGGCTTTTGAGGTATAACACCAAAGACCTAGTCCAGGAAAGGAAGATTTGATAAGCTGGACCTCACTGAAATAAAACAGAACCCCCTGCTCTGTGAACAACAATGTCAAGAGAATGAGAAGACAAGCCACAGCCTGGGAGAAAGTATTTGTACAAGGCATATCTGGTAAAGCACTATTGTCCAAAGTATACAAAGAATTTTTAAAACTCAGCAATAAGAAAATAAATTAGTTAGAAGATGAGCCAAAGACCTAAACAGACACCTCACCAGAGAAGATATAAAGATGGCAAATAGACATATAACAAGACACTCCACATCATAAATCATTAAGGAATTGGAAAAACAACAGCAAGGTACTACTACACACTTAATAGAGTGGCCAAAGTACAAAACACTGCCAACACCCATTGCTGGCAAGAATGGGAAGCAGCAGATACTCTCATTGATCACAAAATGGATCTTTGGAAGGCAGTTTGGCAGCTTCTTGCAAAACTAAACATATTCTTACTATATGATCCAGCAATCACACTCCTTGGTATTTACTGAGAGAAGTTGAAAATTTATGTCCACACAGAAACCTGCATGCAGAAGGTTATATCATTTTTATTCGTAATTTCCAAAACTTGGAAGCAACCAAGATGTCCTTCAGTAAATGAATGGTCAAACTGTGGTACATCCAGACAATGGGGTATTATTTTATTCAATGGCAAAAATAAATGAGCTATCAAGCCATGAAAAGACCTGGAGGAACTTTAAATACATATTATTAAGTCAAAGAGACTCAATCTGGAAAGGTTATGTTCTGTATGACATTCTAGAAAGGGAAGAACTGTGGAGACTGTAAAACCATCCGTGGTTACCAGGGGTTGTGGAGAAGGAGGAGTGAACAGGCAAAGCACAAATGATTTTTAGGGCAGTGAAACTGTTCTGTATGATATCATGTCATTGTACAATTGTCAAAACCTACGGAATATATAAACCAAGACAGAGCACTAAGTAAGGTAAACTGTGGACTTTGGGTGATGGTGTGTCAGTGTAGGTTCTTCACTGTATCACTCTGGTCAGAGGTGTTGATAGTGGGGAAGGCTGTGTGTATGGAGGCAGGGATTAAATGGGAACTCTATCATTGCTGCTCAGTCTTTCTCTGAACCTAAAAAATAAAGTCTGTTTAAAAAACAGGACAAAACAGGGGTGCCTGGGTGGCTCATTAGGTTAAGCATCCAACTCTCAGTTTTAATTCAGGTCATGATCTCAAGGTTTCATGAGTTCAAGCCTTGTGTCTGGCTCTTTGCTCACAATGGTGAGCCTGCTTGGGATTCCCTCCCTCTCTCCCTCTCTCCCTCTCTCCCTCTCTCCCTCTCTCCCTCTCTCCCTCTCTCCCTCTCTCCCTCTCTCTCTGCCTCTCCCCTGCTCACATTGTCTCTGTCTCTCTCAAAATAAATAAACTGAAAGAAAAAAAAAACAGAACAAAACAACACCTTAGTATTGCGTTTTATTTAAGAAACCAAGCAAAACTATTAAATCGTGTTTCAAAGCCAATAACCAAGATAGGGCCAATTGTGTTTGATTTGTAATGCTTTCTTTCCCTGTCCCTGCCCTTTTCATTTTGGAAACTGCTAATCAACAAGGAAAAAACCCCAAGGTAGACAGGAAAATAAGCATAAAAGAAAATCGCTGGTGGAGGAGGGCACCTGGGCGGCTCAGTAGGTTAGGAGTCCCACTGTTGATTTCGGCTCAGGTCATGATCTCATGGTTCGTGAGTTCAAGCCCCATGGTGGGCTGAGCAGTGGCAGTGCTGAGCCTGCTTGGGATTCTCCCTCTCTCTCCATCTCCGTCTCTCTCTGTCTCTGTCTCTGTCTCTCTCTGTCTCTCTCTGTCTCTCTCTCTCTTTGTGCCTGTCCCTTGCTTGTGCTGTCTGTGTCTCTCTCAAAATAAATAAACTTAAAAACAAAAAAAGAAAATCAATGGGTTTGGTTTTTTCAAAATTATTTAATTGACATCTATTTGAAATTAACACAAATTTAAAAGTTAAAAGTTTACAGGCCTCAAAACTAATATTGAAATATGGGAGATATTTCTGATTTCTAAATGTGGTTGAAGTCCATTTATCTTTTCATAATAATTTTCTGTAACAGGTTTTGAATTTTAAAAATTCACCAGTTGATTTTTTTTTAATATTTATTTATTTATTTATTTATTATTTCTGCATGGTAGAGACAGCTATTCAACATATAAAGCCTTCTACCTCGGGTAATCTGTAATTCTGCAACACATAATCAGTAATATCCACTCATAGGCTTCCTAAAAAGACTTTAAATCTATGAGTAATATGAGTGAAAGTTGAACAGATGACTATGCAGACCCCTTTCACTCTGAGAAACAAGAATAGCAAGTATTCAATACATTTTAGTTAAATTAATGTGTGAATGTTCTGGAGGAATTATGAATGGATATTCCCAAAAGTTTCCCATAAATTAATATGAGACTCTTCATTTAACATGTAAAGTTTTTTTAACCTATAGAACGAAAACATAATAACATATTTTCTTATTAATGGTGAATTTTATGATGGTAAAATTTATATTAATAATACTCAACATGCAATATTCTAGGAACGATTCCACTTGTAATTCTTTAAGAATCCTGTTGCTGAATGAAATCGGAACTCTTATAACCACAATTTTCCTGCAGCACTGCAGTATGAATGGTCTTTTTCTAAGTGGCGTTTCCATCACATGGATTGAATTTTAAGCTATTTTTTTTCAGTTGACCAATCAGACATTATAAAATAGTTATGCTACTGACTTGGTATGTGTTCAATGTCAAGCCACTTTTTTCCATTGACAGCTTGAGAAGATTGTAAAACCATTAAAAAATTTAAGCTTGTGGCTCAAAGGGACTTTCTACAGTTAGACTGCTTTTAATTTTCTCATTCTATTTGGTGAACACCTGCCTTTCCTTGGATATTGAACTAAAGTAAAACTTGCTGGATTCTTTTAGCATTTTTATTTTGAAGCTCAGATAAAATAGAAACTCTTTTATATTTTACATATTTGTATAAAGACAAAAAAGGGGGAGAACTATTTATAGTTAGACTTTATGTATTAATAAATATATATTCACAAGACCCTATTTTAAAAAGTTATGCATTCAATTACATATGGTAAAGGAGCATTATTTAAGGAACAAAATGACTTGCTCTATTCAATTGAAAATATTGGAATAGTAATTTAAGATGTAAGAGTAAATTAAGGTGTGGTACTTTGATGCTACTATCAGTAGGTTCTTTTTTGAGCCCTGCATTGAATAAACTTCCTCTAAAGGCTGACACTATTTTATTTATCTTTGTATAACAACACATCCTATAAAGTTCAGCACACAGTAGGCAATTAATGGCTATTGAATTGAAATACCCATTCAGTTTCTTTTGAAACTCATTCATCGACTAATTTTGAGTACTGACTTTGTATCAGACATGCTTTTCAGGTGCTTAGCATTCAAAGGTTGAAAATGTAGTCCCATCTTCAAAAACTCACAACTTAGTAGGAGAGAACAATAAATATTGTAATAGATGTGGCAAGTAATATGCTAGAGGATTCTCAGCCTTGACTTCACATTGGAATCACCTGAGAAGTTAAAGAAAGAAAAATTGCCTTGTCCAGACTCCAACCCAGACCAAGTGAATCAGAATATTTGGGAGTGGTTTCAGGCCCTTAGTATTTTGAAATGCTGTAGCAAGTAATCTAATGTTGAGGAAGTTGAGAAATATTTGTGCTTGAAGTAAGCAAGGTCATAAGAAAGGGGGTCCTAACTCAGTCTGATGGAGTCAGGAACATTTATTCAGAAAAGCTGGTACTTAGTTTAACCTTTAAAGAATGCTTAAGATGAGTCAATGGAGACATGGTGACGGGCATTATTGGCAAAGGGGGAAAATGGCTAATGGGGAAAAAGAGCATGACACATTTAGGAAACAAGAGGTAGTTTGTCATGATTAGCATTTAGAGTATGTGTAGGCAAATCTAGGGCTATAACATGCAAAAAATTAGACATGTTACATGAAGGGACTATGTGATTGACTCTTCAGTATTCATTATGTTCCAGATGATTTTTCCCCATATATCAATAAACCTATTATAGTAATTTCTTTCCTTCTCTAATAGTTGGCTAAGGAGTAAGTGGATATAAACAGGTTGAAATCAGTGAGAAACTTAACACTAGCTCCATGGAAGAGAAAACCAGTTTTTCTCCAACTAGATGCATGATGGGAATTATGTTCCACAGTTCCTGTTAGAAGCCTCTTGTAACCATGAAAGGAGCCAGAATGAGAGTAATTAGCTGATACAAGGCAGTCAAAAACCTGAAAAGCAGAGCTGGAACCCTAGCAAGAGCCCACCGTATCTCTAAATTGGCATGTGAAATTTAAAATTTTCTTCTTAGGGCACCTGGGTGGCTCACTCAGTTAAGTGTCCAACTCCTAATTTCGGCTCAGGTCATGATCTTGTGGTTTGTGAGACTGAGTCCCACTTTGGGCTCTGTTCTGACAGCCAGAGCCTGCTTGAGATTCTCTTTCTCCCTCTCTCTCTCTGCCCCTCCCCAGCTCATGTTCATGTTCTCTCTCTCTCAAAATAAATAAACATTAAAAAAAAATAAAATGTTCTTCTTCATTGGGTGTCATATGTAAGAGATGAATCACTGTGTTCTCCTGAAGCCAAGATTATACTGTACATTAACTAACTTGAATTTAAATTTTAAAAAAGTAAAAAGTAAAAAAAAAATAAAATAAAATATTACCAGCTTTAAATTGGGGGAAAAATAAGTAAATTAGTAAGTAAGTAAATAAATAAATAAGACATTCATTTTGTTAAGCTACTTTGAGTCTGGATTTCTTGTGCCAAGTTTATCCAACTAATTTATAAAGGCAAAAGATTTTCATTTTCAAAACAAAGAGATGCCAATTTAGGAAGGGAATTTTTATTTTTTTATTTATTTTTTAAATATTCATTTATTTATTTTGAGAGAGAGAGAGAGAGAGCATGCCCACATGCCCACAAGTGGGGGATGGGCGGAGAAAGGAGAGAGAGAGAATCCCAAGCAGGCTCCACAGTGTCAGTGCAGAGCCCGATGCAGGACTTGAACTGTGAGTTCATGACCTAATATGAAATCAAGAATTGGCCACTTAATTGACTGAGTCACCCAGGCGCCCCAGGAATGGAATTTTTAAAGGGGAGGAAGACAACATTATTCTACTTTAAAATGTTACCTCTCTATATATGTCAGGCATTGTATGTGTGCCTTATACATGTATAAAAAAAAGAGTTGGGTTTTATTCTGCTGACAACAGTAGGTAGGTTGGATTTTTTTCTTTTTCTTAATGTTTATTTTTGAGAGGGAGAGAGAGGCTGGGCGTGTGAGCAGGGGAGGGGCAGAGATAAAGGGGGACAGAGGATCTCCAGTGGGCTTTGTGCTGACAGTGGAGAGTCTGATGTGGGGCTTGAACTCCCAACCTGTGAGATCATGACCTGAGCCGAAGTCAGACACTTAACAGACTGTGCCACCTGGTACCTCTGTAGGTTGGATCTGATAAGTCTCATACTAGAAACAAAAGAACTTAGAAGTTATTTTACAAATTATGCAATATAGGTGATTTTGAAGGGAAAGGGACAGAGTTCAAACATATTTAGGAGATAGTAAGATTTGACAACTGCTAGAGTTTTATGGCTAAGAAAAATGGACAATTCTAGAATAAACTATTTCCTAGAAATATTTGACTATGTCTAAGTAAGAATGGATTGAACTGCGTATGAAACACTGATTTGCCCTGATTTTTGTGATGAAATTAAGTTAGACAAAACAAATGCTGTAGGAATAAAATTACTCAATTTTTCTCCTTATTCTGTTATATTGAGGGTTAACAATTATATATTGTAATTCAGAAGATTTCATTTAACAAAGAAAATGCATTTTACACAGATTTCATTGGAATTGCAGGGAAAGTAGATCCAGAAATTTTCCTGTTGAGTAGGTGTAGTAAACTAAAATGAAATGCCTTGTATCTATTTTACTTACTTTACATATATGAACTCTAATAGCCTCGTTATATCATGTAGTATAGTTAGAATTTTATTGTTTATATTTTTCAGTAACCTCAGTCCTCCAGCTTTCATTTTTCATGCAGTTTTTGTTTAAATGGGAATTCTCCTTCCATAGGAATTTTTATTACCTTCAGTTAATGAAGTACAAATAATATTCTTGATTGGTATATATTTCTTCTCATATGTTAGTTTCCATGGCTATAATTCTATACTTTCATATTATATATATTACACGTGGCCAAATATTGAATTATTTAGCATTAACAACACAGTGCCATTAGTATTTTTACTGTTATTTTCTATTCGGAAATCTGTTGATATTACAGAATGGCATTTTTGAAATCCAGTTCAGGATCGTGTATCTATCACATTACTACAACTTTAAAGTTAAAACAATTTAAGTAGCAGAGCTAAAGCTGAGAGATGGTGCCTAAAAGCCAAATTACTATTTTTTAAATATTTTAAATTGTATGTATTTTCATCTCTTCCGAAGCTAGAAATCAGGGAGTCCTTAAATTCACTAAAGTAACATTTGGAATATACATTTTTCAATTAATTTTCAAGTTAAATTATACTATGACTCAACACTAAGCAGCTTTTAAATCAAATCAGATATTTTAAAGAATTGTTAAAGTGAGAAAGTATGCAAATGATGCTTATTGTTTGCTTAATGCTTATGGGACTACAGGAGGTACAGAACAATGGCTAACAATTATTGAGCACTTACTCTGTGCCCAGAACTGTTCCATTTACCTGATATGGAATGATATATTGAATCCTCACTCCAATAATACTTCAGGTGTTATTATTTTCAATATGGAGATGAGGATGTTGAAGTACAAAGAGATGGAATAGTTGGCCCAAGGTCATTGAGCTAGAATGCAGTAAGACCATGCTACAAATCTAGACTCTTAAGTCCTTCACCCCGCAATGTATTAATCTGTTGCTTCCCATAGGAATCTAGGGAGATAAGACATGCTTAACCTAAACAACTAGGGTGAAATACTTTCCAATTCCATAATATCAATCATAAAGGCTGTAAATGCATAGAAAAGTGAAAATCACTGAAGGCTTTATGTAAGGCATGGATTGCAATTTGAAAGTATCGGACATTAATATGTGGCCCTCACCTCCAAGAGATATGCAAACTTGGATGCACTATTAAAATCTCATAGGCGTGATGATTGAGAAATAACTATACTCTGTGTTATAAGTTTTGTTTTTATTTGTTTTTCTTGAGAAGCAGTGGATGATACATGTAGAAGACTAAGTAAATAACATATGATTTAGGTTTCCTGGCAAAAGTGTGTATTGGACTGGGCCTTTAAAGATTTAGAGAAGAAAAAAAAAAAGAAGAAGAAGGAGAGGATAGAGTGAAAAGAAATGGATACATGACTGTATCTCCAAGCTGTATCCATCTGGGATGAGAGATGCACTCTTGTCTTTAAATGAGGTAGACACAAAAGCTTTGCTGAAATTCCATTTATGGAGATTAAAGTGTATGAAATTAGATTTGAACTCTCATTTTGAAAAATGAATATATCTTTTATTTTTCCATTGCAAACCATGCCTGATATAATTATCTACTTAAAGATTAAGAACATCCTGGTTGCAGTGATATAAAAAAGGGGGGGAGGAGTGTTTACTAGGTCAAGTAAACCTTTCTGAGGGGACAAATATTCAGTAAGAAACCATTTGATTCATCAGACTACCATTTGTGCCTGAATATAAGATCATTTCTCCTATAGAAAGATGCGAAATAAAGATTTTGGCCATTTTAGATATATATAAACTTTGTGGGATGTAAGCAACTACTGAGTCATATGTCTATTTATATTATTTAAAGTATCAGTTTTCCAAAACATTAAATTATGCACTATTTACAATAATATATGGTTTAGAAATGTTGCTGTTTTTTACTTTTCTGGAATACTTTTCATTCACTATATTGGATTGACTATTGTCCCTCTAGAATTCATGTCTACCCAGAACCTCAGAATATGACATTATTGGAAAATTGGGTTTTTACAGATATTATTGGTTAAAAGGAGGTCATATTAGAGTAGAGTGGGCTCTAAATCCTGTATAACTGGTATCCTTATAAGAAAAAAAAAAAAAGACACAGTGAACAAGGTCAGGTAATGATGCAGGCAAGGATAATGCACCTGCAGTGAAAGAACACCAAGGATCGCTGTCAAGCACCAGTGGGTAGGAAGAAGCAATAGAGGATCATTCCCTAGTACTTGCAGAAGGAGCATGGCCCTGCCATACCTTGATTTTGGACTCTTAGTCTCTAGAACTGGAAGAAAAGAAATTCCTATTGTTTTAAACTACTCCATTTTTGGGAATTTGTTATGGCAGCCTACGAATGCATTTACACTGGTACATTTATGCTCTTAATATACACTTCACCATCATGCATTGGTAAATGCGGAGTCATGTTTTGAGTTTTCCAAGACAGTTTCAAGAGTACATAATCCCCCTACCTTCAACACTGTTTGAGATGCAGAGTATTTTAAACCTGTGTGTTAATACGTGAAGTTGTCTTACTTCTTATACAAGTGTTCACATAATACAAGACAGAAAGACAAATTATTTTATTTTTCCCAAACGTGTATATGCTTGATCTCACTGTTTAATTATTGACTATTTTAAAATATTCTGTAAAAGATTTCTTTATGGTACACTAAATTAATTAGACATATAACACTTATAATTCTGAGGTCATTTCCTAGGAAAAAAATTTTAAATCTTTGTTTAATTAGTTTCCTCTTTTTTCCTTTTTTAAAATACTCAGTTATGGAGTAAATTGTATAAGCATCAACATTTATTACATATTAAAGTCCTTTCAGATTAATATATTTTTGCAAATAGTGATTTGTAGTTCAAAATAATTGAGGGAGTGACCCACATGAGACCATGCAGGGATTCAAGATTTCAAAATGTGACTTCCTATTTCCTGTGAGATAATATTGGTAAAATGTGCTTTCTTATATTTAAGCAAACAGGAAAGTTGCTTGATGGAACCGGTCAATTCCCAATCAATTTATTCCCAATCAATTTATCCTAGTCCCAAAGATGAAGTATGATTTCAGGTTGATAAAACATGTTGTGTATTTGTCTGAAAGAGAGAATCTTTTAAAAATTCATTACCTGAAGTGCAAAACACTTTCTTCTGATAGATGTCTAAAAGTTGCATACTTAATAACTTCTGGAGGTATTAACGAGTTATTCAGTTGATTTTCTTTACCAAGCTCTTATGGGTCGAATCTTTATGTCCATATTTTGATTACACGATTACATATTATAAAATTTAGTAATTGTATTATTTATTACTTATTATAGTGTTTATTATAGAATTTATTGTAGATACTTAGGGGAATGTTGTATATCAAGCAAAAGTGTCTTACAATAGTAAGTTTGAGAGAGAGAAATATACCTGGAAAAGAGAAACTAAGTCCTTCAAGTAATATTCCTTATTTTAATTAATAAATTATTATTAATTTTAATACCAAAGTGATACTTTATTAAAACTCTATAATCCCATCCTGTTGTATAGAAAAGATATGGTGACTTTTAAAATTTGTTTTATAAGTGGCACACTTCTCTCTTTCCTCATTTAAAGTAAACTCACCAGCTATTGTCACCTTCTCTAACTTCCAAAAATATTCTTGTTTCCATAACTTTTGCCTTTTCCAACTAGTTCTCAATTATCCACCCAATAAATATTGGATGTTCAAAGTGATGGCGACATAACCACTTTTCTCTAACTTCTTGAAAGTTGCTTCTTTCCAAAAATTTACTCATCAAGATAAAAACCTTCTGCACAGTGAAGGAAACGATCAGCTAAACTAAAAGGCAGCTGACAGAATGGGAGAAGATATTTGCAAATGACATCGGATAAAGGGTTAGTATCCAAAATCTATAAAGAACTTACCAAACTCAACACCCAAAAAACAAATAATCCAGTGAAGAAATGGTCTAAAGACATGAATAGACACTTCTCCAAAGAAGACATCCAGATGGCCAACTGACACATGAGAAAATGCTCAACATCACTCATCATCAGGGAGGTACAGATCAAAACCACGATGAGATACCACATCACACCTGTCAGAATGGTTAACATTAACAACTCAGGCAACAGCATAAGTTGGTGAGGATGCAGAGAAAGACGATCTCTTTTGCACTGCTGGTGGGAATGCAAGCTGGTGCAGCCACTCTGGAAAACAGTATGGAGGTTCCTCAAAAAATTAAAAATAGAACTACCCTATGACCCAGCAATTGTACTACTAGGTATTTATCCAAGGGATACATAAATGCTGTTTCAAAGGGTCACATGTACCCCAATGTTTATAGCAGCACTACTGTCGATAGCCAAAGTATGGATAGAGCCCAAATATCCATCAATGGATGAATGGATAAAGAAGATGTGGTCTGTATATACAATGGAGTATTACTTGGCAATCAAAAAGAATGAAATCTTGCCATTTGCAACTATGTGGATGGAACTAGAGGGTATTATGATAAGCAAAATTAGAGAAAGACAAATATCCTATGACTTCACTCATATGAGGAATTTAAGATACAAAACAGATGAACATAAGGGAAGAGAAGCAAAAATAATATGAAAAACAGGAGAACAAAACATAAGAGACAAAACAAGGAGTTGCTGGAGGGTTGTGAGAAGGGTGGGGGATGAGCTAAATGGATAAGGGGCATTAAGGAATCTACTTCTGAAATCACTGTTGCACTATATGCTAACTAACTTGGATGTAAATTAAATAATAAATGATTTTTAAAAAGTTGCTTCTTAGGGAAAAGCAAGCAAACAAACACAAACACTTCTATGTTTGCTTGTCCTTTAGATAACTGCACTTTTTTTTTTCTGCCTCATGTACAGATTTTTGAAAAGTAGTGCATCCATTTCCTTCTTTTCTATTGCATTCTGGATCCCCTGCTACTCTAATTAAGCATTCTCTATGCTGTTAACCCTATCTTTCTCCGAGTCTTTTTTTCAAATAGTATCTTGCACAATAGCTCTGCTTTACTTGAAACTATTCATCATCCACTTGTAGAATTTTTCTCTCCTCTTGGCTCTCAGGATGATGTGCTTATTTGCCACTTGCTCTCTAATAATTCCTCTGACAAGCCTTCATTATGGTTTTTAATCCTTTTCTAAGTACGTGGATACCACAAGGCTGAGCTATTATTTTTATATTGTTACCTTTTAAACTATCTTAGCGCATCCATAATCATTGTTTCATTGATCACTTGGCAGCCAAGCATTACTTTTATCCTTACTTCTTTTTTTTTCAATATATGAAATTTATTGTCAAATTGGTTTCCATACAACACCCAGTGCTCATCCCAAAAGGTGATGAGCACCCTCCTCAATACCCATCACCCATCCTCCCCTCCCTCCCACCCCCCATCAACCCTCAGTTTGTTCTCAGTTTTTAAGAGTTTCTTATGCTTTGGCTCTCTCCCACTCTAACCTCTTTTTTTTTTCCTTCCCCTTCCCCATAGGTTTCTGTTAAGTTTCTCAGGATCCACATAAGAGACAGATACCATATGTTTTATCCTTACTTCTGATGCAAGTTCTAATACATCTAATAAAGGAATCTTTTCAGTAATCAGCCATTAGTTCAAGTTCCATGTATTTAATGCAAAACTCCCCACCTTCCTGTCTAGATAAAATCTTTTTTTGATGTTTCTGATTCTGTCAGCTGCGATAGTCTCTTGGTCCCCAAAGGATGGACACCATGGCCATCAATAACAACTCCTTTGGTACTAAAATGTAATCAAGTGAAAATTCCTGCCTGTCTAACTTGCTGCCCCAAACAATGTACAAACATTCCCTCTAAAGGAAATTCCAGACTCCCTTCAAATTTATGCTACTTTATCTTCCTACAAGGAGGTCTTTGCATAATGTAATACATAGTCTTGTTTCTTTACATCATAAATTACACAAGAATATATGTTTTTATATATCTTCATATTATTACCTAACTGCTTCACATGTATAAATCTTTTCCTATTAAAAATATAACACAATTTCTCAGGACAGAAATCTTTCTATACTTTTTAAATATTACCTTTATGACTGAGCACTTCTTTGGAGCCATTTAGTATTTTATTATGTCTCACACACTTGAATTTACTGTTAACAATTTTCTGGCAAAGCTAGATAGGTATTTAGTAATTAAAACTGAAATGTTTTAGTATAGAATGAACAATTATTTATATATATTTATTTAAAATAGAAGAGTGAATTCCACTGAAAAAAAGGTGAAGCACAGAATATATCTGTAACAATTTTTTTTTTTAACCTAACTGGTTGTCATTTATTGCAAACAAGAGTTAATAACCAAATGCTGGCAAATCTAAGAATGTGTGTGTCCTTTAGTGGCTACTGAAGCAAGTATTGAATACTATTTTTAAATGTATAGAAATATATTTTTATTTCAAGATACATTTATTTTTAAGACAAAGAGACTGTGAGTGGGGGGCGGACAGAAAAAGATGGGGATAGAGGATTGGAAGTGGGCTTCTCTCTGTCACCAGAGAGCCTCTTGAACCATGACATCATGACCTGAGCCAAGGTTGGATGTGCAACCGAGTCAGCCAGGAGCCCCTTTTTCTTTTCTTTTTTTAAAGTGTTTATTTAAATTCCAGTTAGCTAATATAATGTAATATTAGTTTCAGGTACACAGTATAGAGATTCAACACTTTGACATTTTTAATCTGTAGGGGTTTTTTTTTTTACTATAGAAGCATATTATTATAATTCACTTGATAATTTTCATTTGCACTAAACATAATAATAGAATATATGTGCTATATATGTGCTTTATATGTACATTATCTCTCAGATGAACCAGTAATACTTGTGCTTATAAATTTAGAAAAATGGTTTTTATTTTAATTTAGTTAACGATTTCAGCTCAATATTGACATTTTGATTAAAAGTATAATTTGCTTTAATGACACATAGTATTATTTTGCAGATTATATAATTTCCAAAATGTTTGATGTTAAGTAAACTACAATTGTGAACATTTATAATAAACATATGCTCTTAAAAATGCAAGAAGCATCACTTCAGTCTAATCTGAATTTTGTAAATTGTTCATATTTAACATACCTGAAACAGGAAAATTATTCTTAATAAGAAATGCTTTTGAAATATTGTAACAAATGCTATGCAAATCTTTTCCATGCTCAATCTCATTTAATGCTAACTACAATTCTTCTATTTATAGAAGAGAAACTGAGGCTCAGAGAAGTTGTTACTTTTCCAAGGTCATTTGATACTAAATAGTGGAGCAGAAATTCAGTCCTTGGTTTATTTTATTCTACAGCCCATGTAGAGCATGTACAGGCACACTTATTCAAGTTTTCCATGAAGACTTCTTATCAACATAGTGTTCATGTTTAAAAATAAATAAATGGTATATATTCATATTCTTGACATCACCTTTAGAAATGCTGAACTGATGGCAAATTTTTTCGTGTAAATGTTTCACAGTCACCTTTTGGGCCTAAGCCATTTCTGACCTATTTTAATTTTTTTTAACGTTTATTTATTTTTGAGAGAGAGAGACAGACAGACCATGAGTTGGGGGAGGGGCAGAGAAAGAGGGAGATACAGAATCTGAAGTAGGCTCCAGACTCTGAGCTGTCAGTGCAGAGCCTGACGTGGGGCTCGAACCCACGAACCATGAGAGCAAGCTCATGACTTGAGCTGAAGTCTGACACTTAACTGACTTAGATGCTCCTTATCTGACCTATTAAAATTGAAATATATGGCCTATTTTAGAACCAAATATCCCCATCATTGTGTCAGGTGTATTAAAAACAAACCAGGGCGCCTGGGTGGCTCAGTCGGTTAAGCGTCCGACTTCAACTCAGGTCATGATCTCGCGGTCTGTGAGTTCGAGCCCCGCGTTGGGCTCTGGGCTGATGGCTTGGAGCCTGGAGCCTGCTTCGGATTCTGTGTCTCCCTCTCTCTCTGACCCTCCCCCGTTCATGCTGTCTCTCTCTGTCTCAAAAATAAATAAACGTTAAAAAAAAACAAAAAACAAAACTATTGCCACAGCTGCAATTTGCCAATTACAGTAATTTTCTTTGAATGGGAACAAAATAAGTCAAGATAAAAAGAGGTACACTCTGATGTATATCACATAAATAAAATGATGTTTTTCTCCATCTAACGCACATTTTGTAGCTCTGGAGTCTTGAAACTCTTCATCTTTTAACCACAGTTTTTCCCATAAACCTTTCAGTTTTATCATTTGTATAATAAAAAGAACATATATTCACTAGATATCATGGACCAAACTCTTCCTAATATACACGTTAATTGTGTGTATAAGAAAATGCTTGCTTATCTATGACTTATTTTGGCATGAATTAAAATGTTCTTTTAAAGTATAAGAATGTTGATGCTCTAATAGATGGTAGAAGTTTGAGGTAATATTATAACTTATAGCCAATGGAAAATATTTGCTATTAACCTTCCTGAAGTGTAATCATAAGAGTGCCTCACTAACATATATTTGCAAGGAGACTTTTGCGGACAGTTCATTTTAGTTAGCCTTGGTTATACAAAATAAAAGAACAGTTTTTTAAAAATTTAAGGGCAGAATAAAATATTAACATCTGACATGTACATTTTTTTAACTTTATTTTTTATTGTTTAAAATTTACATCCAAATTAGTTAGTATATAGTGAAGCAATGAATTCAGTAGATTCCTTAGTGCCCCTTACCCATTTAGCCCATCCCCCCCCCCACAACCCCTCCAGCAACCCTCAGTTTGTTCTCCATATTTATGAGTCTGTTTTGTTCTGACATGTACATTTTGATATGAATTAGGGCAGGCCACTCTTCTCAATCTTCAGATTAGTTCTTTCAAGATTTAACATATATTAACTAAGACCACTTAGAAATTCTGCATCAAATTATTAATAGCAGAATTAGCTTTGTAATTGAATTAAATATAAAA
This sequence comes from Panthera uncia, assembly GCF_023721935.1. Classification (NCBI taxonomy): domain Eukaryota; kingdom Metazoa; phylum Chordata; class Mammalia; order Carnivora; family Felidae; genus Panthera; species Panthera uncia. The sequence continues at coordinate 104,307,427 of NC_064816.1, read as the reverse complement.
TAAATTTTGCTTTAAAATTTTCTTCAACTGAAAAACATGCGTATTAAAAATGAGCATTTTAAAAGTAAAATGTGTATGGAGTAATAGCAGTGGGGTAGAAGACAATTTGGGGTGTTTGTATCAATGATAATTGATATGTTACAAGTGCTTCAATAAATTACACTTATTCCCAGATACAATTCCTGTATACACACATCTTATGGCTCATGTTGTACACATGTGCCCTTGTATGTGAATGAGCTTGACTATGGTGACCATACTAAGTGACATCACAGTTTTGGGGGGACCATAGCTATGTTAAAGTCCTCAGCAAAAGCAAGCACCAGACAGGGAGTTAATGTTGCTTTGACTGCCAGTTGTGGCCCAGCTGGACACAGATCTGTTGGGATTTGGAGGAAAAAGTCATGATGGATAATGAACAATTCAGTTGGTAGATTTTTTTGTTTTCCATCTGTACAGTAGAGGCTGGAGGACTATATTGGGTCTGTTATCTTAAATAAATTCTTAGAATAGTTTTCTCATCAAAATATAACCATGCTCACTTATTAAAATACAGTAAGGAATTTGGGAACATTTCCTTAAAAGTAAGGAATTTGGGAAAATAAAGAACTGTGTTAACTTTTTTGAGGGACATTCATCTAGATTTTGTGAATTCCTATATTTGTGAATATCATTTATATTCATAGTTTCTCCCTGAAGCTAAGCATTATTTGTAACCAATATTAAGAGAGACTGTTTAGATCCTTAAGGAGAGTCTGAGATAGATGCTAATGAAACAGTAGCAAACATCAATGTTGCTTTGAAATATAATATCAGATTTGTTGGCTGAGATTTAAATTTTGTAACAGTCCATTAACAAATTACCAATATAATTTAGAACTTTATGAGTCATTCATACATTGTTAATAGCCTTTGTATCCTTTTTTTTTTTTTTTAAGAGGATTGAACTACATGAGCTCTAAAGTCTCTTCCAGCTCTAAGATTTGTTTTTAATTTTACATTTCAATGAATTTCCACCATGGCTTAAACTCTGATGATGCCAAGGGTATTTTGATATTAAAGATTCCAGTACTAGTATCTAAAGTCATGTGCTACAGAGAGAAGAAAATAAGGAAGAGGGTGAGGGAGAGAGAGGATGTTCCTTTATTACCAATGGATATTTAACTGTGTTTTCTTGTTCAACATACTCAGTAATCAAGTAAGGAAAGAAAACTTTGGTTATGTTTTGGATATTTGAATATGCTATTTTTGCATTGTTAGTTAGCATATTTCCCAAAATCATATCAATTGGGAGAAAAAGTAACAGTTTGAACTCTAGTTTGTGTGAAAATCTCAAAACACTGAAACTCTGTAAGACTCTGCTTTAACCCTGTAGCAACTCATGCTTAAGACAATAGAAAGTGTCATGTGATACTCTGAACTTTTTCTTGTCATACCTTAATATGAGAATACCTTCTACTGTTCTGACCCTCACTAAAGATTAAATCTTGCCATTGCCAAAAAGGAAGAAAAAAATTCCCTCACCCAGTCTCTGTTTTCACACATGGGAGAAAAATAGGTTTCAAATTTACTATAACTCAAGCCATTAAGGACTTTATTTGTCCAAGACAACACCTTAGTTTATACTCCAGATACTGCTGAGTCTCATTCTTGGGTATAATGCACTCCATATGCGTTACCACATAGCACAGGCAGACAGTTGGATCTTTCACATTTGAATTGGTTCAGAATAGTTGCAAATTGCAGATAGGACAGTATTAAAGTTTTAGAGGAACAGGTATTACTTAGAGAAGAACAGTAGTTTCTAAGGCAAAGATATAGCAAAGATAGTCAATCCATTTGACACAAGCTAATCAATAATTATATGATGATTATATCATAATTCATAATCAAATTATTTAACATATGTAAAGTTCATTCAAGCCAAAAAGGCTTTTTCTCCTTTGTAGGATACCTTTTAATTCTATAGAAATAAAAATGTCTTTTTATTGATTATAAAATTGATATTCAGTTTATAAGACAGCCTTAAGACCAGCCAGAGATAACATGAAACAGTTATCATTCTGAGTATATTTTTTGATATCAAATATGTACATATCTATAATATACATCATAAATATATAAAACATGCATAACAAAAGATGTATGATGTGTTTGTATTTGGATCATCTTTTACATATATTTGTAACCTGTTTTTTTCTTGGCATTATATCATAACTCATTTTCTATATTGTTATTATTTTAGAACATAATTTTTAATACTTATGTTGTATTTATCATAATGATTTGTCATAAAGCATTTAATCAATGTTTATTATTTGATATGTATTTTCAGTACAATAAATATTACTTCAGGGACTTCATTATACACAGAGATTTTGATATATCTGGTTATATATATATTAATTTTGAATTAACTTTGAATGTACTAACTCATCTAAAATTGGGGAGCCAACACTTAGCCTTTTATTTATTGCTAGTTTTGTCTTAGTGATCTGTTTTAATTATAGTCTTACCAGTAGTGTATGAGATCTATTATTTTCCTAAATTCTTGTCACTATAACCAATTTGTTTTTTAAACTTTGTCATTTTGGCAGTTGGACAATGCTATCTTCTTCAGCTTGTATTTTCATTCCAAATAAACATACAGTATTTTATTTTTCTTGATCATCTCATCTGGATTTCTTCCTTGATAATTGAGGAATATGTGTCCTTTTTGTCCTTTTCCTATCTGGTAATCTGTTTTTCTAGCACTGAATTCTATAGGGATTAGATCCTTTTTATTTTATTTATTTTTAAAGTTTGTTTATTCTTTTGTTTCAAGTTTTTATTTAAGTGATAGTTAGTTAACACATAGTGTAATGTTGGTTTCAGGAATAGAATTTAGTGATTCATCACTCACATCTAACACCCAGTGCTCATCACAACAAGATCCTTTTTCAATTCTTTTAAATAGCATTGTGCCTTTCAGACCTTATGGAGGTGTTTCTCAGCTAATTTTTTCTAATTTGGATTCGTGATAAATGCAGGATTATTATATTAAAATATTATCTACTAAAATATTTCTACACTCATAGTTTTTGGCAATATAACTTTATACATTTTTTTAAAAAAATTAGAAAATCTGAAAGAATTGATAGCTAGACACTTGAAGGCCAAAATAAAAGAAAATAATGTGGCTCAAATATATGTCCCTGAAGTGTGCCTATCAAGTAAATTAACGGGCCAAGAAAACACAGGTTTGGCATTTCAGAGGCCATTTTATTGGACTGATTGTATCTTTTAATGATTAGTGGATTTCAGGTTGTGTCTCTAGAACCTTTTGTTTCTTTGTAGGTGCCACACACAAACTTGTGATAGGTGAGGAGAAGGGAGCACAACTCAGCAGACATTGTACCAGGTCCCCTTTACCTGTATTTGTCATAACTGTGGTACTTCTCACTGTTCGTTTTACATAGTTGCATTTCTGTAATGAATTTCCTTTGTTTGTTTGCTTGCTAATTTGTTTAACATTTATTTATTTTTGAGAGACAGAGACAGAGCATGAGCCGGGGAGGGGCAGAGAGAGAGGGAGCCAGAATCTGAAGCAGGCTCCAGGCTCTGAGCTGTCAGCACAGGGCCTGATGTGGGGCTTAAACTCATGAACTGTAAGATCATGACCTGAGCTGAAGTCAGGCACTTAACCGCTTAACCAACTGAGCCACCCAGGCGCCCCTCCTTTTTTTTTTTTTAATAGATAATTCATCAGATAATTGAGATTTATTGCTGTAGAAAATTTTCATATTTTATGTGAAATTATCATTTTATATCAGATTTCACTATAAATCACAAAACCTTTCTGGAACTAGGAAGAGATTCAGTACTAAAATAATATAGATTTTAAGGAGCATAATAAGAGATAGCATCCATATTTATCTAACATAGCTGTCTCAGATTATTGAGGTATCGATGATATAGCTGTGTCTGGACATTACCTACATAACAATTAGTGTTAAGCATAATTTACATATACCAACTATTTGAATCAAGTATAAATTATGTACATAGATATTAAATGTTAAGTTTTAGGATGTTAATTGTTTCAGGGATATTTTGTTTCATTGCTATTATGTCTTATTGTTTGGAGTTGAGGGAATTACGTATTCTCATCACATATGGACACAAATGTTCTAATTCCAATGAAAATTAGGGATGAATCTATGTTGTAGAGCAAAAATCAAAGCAAAAAGTACAGAAAACAAAACTGAATCTGGGCTGATCATCTTAAATTTTCTTTGCAGTTATATTGTAGATACACTTTAGTGATAGCTGCTCCGTGGGTACCAAAGCCTAATGATAAAGTGAAACTTGCAGATCCGAGCGCTCTATTGAATATAATTATTGAGTGTTTACTCTGTGCCTGACACTTGCTAGAAAACACCCACATAAGATGCCAAGAAGTCTCCAGGAATATATTGCTCAGTGGTGTGAATTAAGTCTATTAGGAGCAAATTTGAAGTTTGCTAAAGCCTGATGTGGCAGAAACATTTACTGCTCACCAGATAGTCATGTGCTTTAGAATATTTTCCAGACCCCTTAGAGGTATATCAGGTTTTATTCTGGCCTGCAAGTTATTGACATGTATCATCTCTGCATCAAAGTATGTAAAACCAGGTATGTAACCCTCCACCTCTGTTTTTCCCTGCTGTGATATTTTGGAGAAACATGTTGAGATGACGAATTCATGAGATCAGTTGCTGTGTGGAGAGCCAGCCATCTTGTATCAGAATTTGTAGGAATAAGAACTAAACTTTTGTGAAGGCTTAGGATATAGAGGTCAACCCATTGTTGACAGTATTGTCTAGTCCATCATGGATAATACACGACTCTTCTTTCTTTGCAAAGACTGTTGCTAAATGAACTTTTCCAAGTATATCAACAATTAGTTAATAATGATGCTCCTGATGTACAAAGGAGTAACTGAATGTCTTCAAATAGGATGTTTTGCCGCTCCAGGAATTTCCTGTGTTTCCTTGAGATTTTGTGCTGGAGGTTTCCTTGTGTGGTACCACATTGTGAAGCTCCTATTCATGAGGTCAAGAGGATCAACTTACAGAGATATTTCGGGTCCTACATCATTTTGACAGATATATATGTCATTTGGTACCTTTTTGCAAGGTGGTGGGGCATGAGCGAGAGAAAAAGTTAAATGGCATCGTCTATTCTTTTGGACCAGTGCTATCAAAGAGAAGTACAATGCAAGCCACCTTTGTGATTTTAAATATTTGAGTAGCTACTTTAAAAAGTAGAAAGGAAGAAAATTAACCTCAATAACATACTTTATTCACTACAGTGTATCCAACAATTACCATTTTAAATTGCAATCCATATAAAAGCCTATTAATTTCACATGAAGTCTTTGAAATCATGTGAATTTCTCATGAAGTCTTTTAAAGCACATGTTAATTTGGATAAGTTACATTTCAAATGCTCAACAGTCACATGTTGCTGTTTCTAACAGTGCAGCTCTAGATACACCTTAAATTTATTACACATTACGTTCAGCATCTTGTTAGGTTCACTCAAAACCTTGTCATATTTAATTCATCATAGTATTCTTTTTCATTAGCAAATGAATGCACTCAGAATTAGAAAGTGATAGAGTTAAGGGTCAAACCAGTGCTCCCTCTTGCCTCCGGAAATGGAGCAATGCCCTAGGCAAGTAGAGTACCATTGGGAATCCTCTGTAATGGAAACAAGAGGGATAAGAGCCCCAATTAAAAGTAATGGCATTGGCGATTAACTAAGGGGCGCCTGGGTGGCTTAGTTGGTTAAGCTTCGGACTTCTGGTTTTCGCTTAGGTCATGATCTCAAGGTTCATGAGTTTAAGCCTTGTATCAGGCTCTTCACTAGCAATGTGAAGTCTGCTTGGGATCCTCTCTCCCATCTCTCTCTGCCCCTCCCCCACTTGCTTGCTCGTGCTCACTCTATGTCTCTCTCTCAAAAATAAACATTAAAAAAAATAAAGTAATGGCATTGGTAGTTAACTTATTTTAGTTAATATTAAAGTAGAATCGTTACTATTCTTCTTGAGGATAGATTGCATAATTGGGAGGCGTATGAAGGGAAGGGCTTGTGGGTGGGATCTTACTTCTGATTTGAGCAACTGAGTTTGCAGTGATGCTGTTTACAAAGAGACTGACATGGGCCTTGTTAATCTGAAGTCGGATTTAGTAATTTTTGAACACTGGAATTGCCAGTACAGTGCAAGGAACCTTACCCACTTTTTTGTTTTAATCATATCTGTGTTATATTTGGTCACAAATACCAGATGGTAATGGCATCTGCTATTAAAAAAAAAAAAATGAGTCTACAGGAAGAAATACACATGGATTGGCAAGTCTTTAATATTATTACAGAAAGAAGAACACCAACAGCTAATTCAGATTTATAGAGTGTAACATTTACTAGCTTCTGTGTGCTTCTTCTTGTCTTTTTTAAAGGTACTTTCAACTTTGTCACCACACATACAAGAGTGGAGATTTTTACAGCACTTTCTAATTATGTGTTTATTTTTGAACCTGAAAAAACAATTCTAAGTGTTGCCACCTGGGCATCTGCCTTGGCAAAGTCTGTCAGATGAGGATATGCCATATACTTTGGAAAATCTGATCTTAAAAATCCAAAGGGCTTCCGATTTTTACCCTGATCAAATCATATTTTTAACTGAACAAAATAGGATATAAGATTTGACTAAGAACAAAACTTGGAATAATCCAGGCCTTTCAATAGCTATTGACAGGTAATACTGGTACACAAATGAGAGGTGTCATGAAACAAAATGTAAGAATTATCCTGGAAAGTCATAATTGTGCCATTTTTATCTCTCTGTATTTAACACATCAGGGAAATATTAAAGTTGTTTGTGGTAAGTAGAGGTTTTACTGTATTTGATTATGGGTGAGATTTATTTAAATTGTCTTTGATTATGTCTCCATAGGAACATTAACTTCACTGTCGCCAGCACACATAATCATCCTTAATAAGTTATTTGCAGAAATGCTGTTGCCTTTGTGCAACATATCACTACAGTTGCTCTAGATTAGAGGAAGAAACTCTCACGTTTCCCATTACCATGTAGTCTACTTTCAAGATCAGTAGTAAGTTTTACTGTATTTTATCATAAAGTATTCTAACATTGTTTTGACCATTTTAGTCACATCCCTCTTTCCCTGTTCATTATTTATGCCTCAAGAATTAGTCATTAGAAACATGGAGTTGGAACAAGGTGGTTCCTGCCACTCAGGTCATTAGGCAAGGGTCATGCAAAATGAATAAGCCAAATAGGGGGAAAGACTTTTCTGTGTTATTCTGTGTTGAAGAAGTTTCATCTCATATTTATGTGTTCTCACCTAATGTAGAGAAAACTTCACTTTGATCGCAGGTCTCCGTACTTGGTGGAAATGAGTGTTAGCTGATGGTATGAGTAATTGCCTTATGCTGGGCCCTGGGCTCAGAACTGATACTCCTTCAGGGTTCTGGTTAGTGTTTGATTCTGTTGGAATCCCTGTACTTTGAAGTGCTCTAAGATGCAGTTGGCCCAGTAGGTTTCTTGTTTTTCTTTTTTCTCAGCCACTGAAAGCTTTTGAAAACCAGTTTATTCCCTTCCCATATACTGTTACCCCAACTTAGCAGAAATCATTCTCTAAAAATAAATAAAATTTAGAAAAACAATTGACTACAATGAGTTTCAGGTTACAGATTTGTAAGTCAAGAAAGCACCGATTACTCAGAATTTCAGATACTCAGTAGCTTGCACATGTCTGGGCATTGACCCCATCTGTACCTAACTTTCACATTATATGTAAGTGATTACTTGAAACTGTTTCTCAGCACAGTATTTTGTTAGTATCTCTTTTATCAAAAATATATATGCCATGCATATGTTTAAACATAAACCTTTCTGATTACTTTTTTAAAATTCCAATTAAACTAAAACATGCAACTGGGACCTTTTTACCATTATTGTAAATGTATGTGGCTTATGAATTACATATTTGTATTATCAAATATATAATTATTTTTCATATATTTAAGATTACCTTATTTTTCTGTCTTTTCACCTGCTAAACACCTTCTTCTGGTTTTCCCTTGGCCTATTTTGTGCTCCTGTCATCTTTCTCTTTCCTTACATCAAGTGAGACAGAAGCAAATAGTTGTCATTTAATCATTTGCATTCTTGTTTTGATCCATTTTCATATGGCTATTACCTTGTGTAAAAATATTCTGTGTTCTTAAAATCTTTTACACATCTGAGCTTATCAAGGTACTAATATTAACTCTTAAAAATATTTTATAATACCTCATGTGTTTTGCTTTAACTAAACTATTTTGTATAGTACACAGATACACATTTTTTTATTCCTACACACAAAAGTGTTGATATCAAAGGCAGCTGGTGTTTCTTTGCTGAGTTGGAATCATATAAAACTAGAGTGTGCAATTAAATATTTTGGGAGAGCCATACCAACACAGCTAAAACACAGAGAGTTTTAGTGATTCAAACTCAAAATGAAAGAACCGCTTTAAGAATAAAACATGCTACAAATTGATGAAGCATGAAAAATAAAAACACAGAAGAATAACTTACCATTGTGCCAGAATTACATTAGTCATGTTAAACTCTTCAAGTTGGAAAATTTAAAACAGAAGACTAAGGTTTTACCTATAATTCCCGTGTTTAGTTTCGAATGATTTTTTTCTCCGAGATTTATGAACTTGTTCTAAATTCAGTCCACTTAAAAGTATAATGTTGCTTTTTATGACATGGGAGAAATAAATGGTTTATTTCCCTTAAATTGTGGATAGAAACTTAATGCTTATGAGTTTGATGGTATAGAATATATAATGCAATATATAGCATTACATTATGGAACTGTCTTGCATTAGTATGCCTATACTTCTTACAGCTAGGTATATAAGGGAGCCAACGTGAGATACATTTATCAACAAAAATAACATACAAGGTGAATGCAAATGAAAATGTAGGAACTGAATGTAATTATTTCCCATGTGCATTATAAGAAAACTGTTGAATAATTCTGGATTTAAAACAGGTGGACAAAAGGAAGTTCATTTAGACGTTTTTGAAATTTGAGAGGTGGTCGGTGTCTCTTCATTTTGACACTCCTTACATACACACCAAAGGATGATTAAAATTTCATAAAATGTATGTGGAAGGGAATTGGAATAATGAAAGATTGCAAATATTTTTAATTTTTAATTAAATCTTAAAACTTTAAAATTATCACTCAAATTCTGTATTTCATGCTAGTGTTCTGAACATTATTTACTAGATGATACTTGAAATGAAGAAAACCACCAATTTATGAAAGAAAGAAAACTAAATGTAGGAAGAAGACAGGAAAACAAAGTATATTGGGTATTATTTCACACTTTTTTGAAATAAGGGTTAAGTATTCATTTAGTAATATAGAAACATAACAAATTTTATCGTGAAAGCACCAACCAGTGTTATGTAAAAATAGCAACTTATTTTAAAAATCAGTAAAAGTATATAGAATCACCTAATAATATGCATTAGCCATAGCAAAATTGTTCCTGAAATACTACATTGCATAATTCCTGGAGAAGGGCAGTTCCTTAGTTCTTAAACATGGAGTGCATCGTAAATCACATAAATTACCATTGAGCATTTAGCATATTTTAATATATTTAAAAAATTTTTTACTTCAGAAGAATGAACTGAAGGACAGAACTGTTAATTTCTTGGAGAAATATAGTAGAAAAAATATTTTTATGTACAACACAAGTTTCATAGACAAACTCCATTGTGATTTAATTTTCCATACATAAATTCATATATCATGGCTATATGCTACCAAAGTAAATTTGTCTGGCAGATAAAATGCAAGACAAAGTTTATAATATCTTTAGCTAAAGATTATGCTTAATTTTAAATATTTTTCCCATCATACCTCATGACACAAATGTGCAGAAGAATGGCAACTCTTAAAAGAAGCATCATGATTCTTAAAATTTAAACAAACTTTTCAGGTTGCTTAATTTAAGTTCTAGTCTCTTTGAAATAAAATATCTTAATTAAAAAAATCTGCCTTTACTATTGAATATTGTTTTGTTAAGCAAAAGGAATAATACATGTACATATTTGTCAAATTTAAAGAGCCTAGCACATGCTTAAATAGTTTTGATTACTTTTTCTGGAAGACTAGCAGCTTACATTATTCATATATTCAAGCTCTTGTTATAATGCACTGCTTGATATTAAAACTTTGCATGAAATACTGGCATTAATAGAATATTTTTCAGGAAAATTCAAATATATTATAAATACAGGATAAACACCAGACTATTTATAGTTTAAAATGAAAGCTACAAAAATTCTATAATACATTTTGTAATTTTTACCATTCTTCATAATATAATTAGCCATTAAATGTAAAAAGGCATCTTTCAATATTGGGATATAGATGTGGACACTGAAGTAGTTGTTATAGGGAATGTTAGGAATCTTTCCTGTTGTTAGGACATTTAAATTTTTTTTCTGTGACTTAGAAAATAAAAATCAATATTTTTTCTTATTCCAAATGTTCTAGGAAGTGAAAATTTTGAAAAAAAAAACTTTATGGAATAATTAATATATATTTGGAAATTCCAAAAAAAAATTAATATTTAATACTGGACTGCATCAAGACCTTCTTTCTTTCTTCTTTGAACCACACTTTTTCAAGTAACATGTTTCTTATATTTTCTGTTAGAAATCTAGACTTCATCATTTTTACTGATACTGTGTTTTGGGTCTCCAATTAAAAAGACCTTTCCTGCTAGCTTTGTTTTAATTGTGTGCTTTTCAAAGAGACTCCTTTTTCTAATCTTTTCTAACTTTTCTTTCCCAGTCTTCTAGCCCCATAGTTCCAGAGGCTGACTGACTGAGGCAGGTTGTAGAGAAATTTCTGGACATGTTGTTAACATCTGACACAGTAAGTGAGAAAAAACCAGCACAATCACTGGACAGGTTCAAGGAGAATTGGCAGCTCCTGGAGATGAAAAGTTTGTGTTTGCTACTTACTAGTTACCTGAAGCACACTGGTTAAATTCAAACCCATTCATTTCTCAATTGCTTTGCTCCCTCTAAACCACTGTAATGGAAACCAAAAGGGGACCTTTATGGATGTTTTTTTGTTGATCTGTGTAGATCCAGTGTATCTTTATTTAGTCCGCCTTGTCTGACATTTTCCATAATGCTTTTAGTAGACACCATTATATTACGTAAATATTTCTGGTTACTGTTTATGGAGATGGTTGCCTAAATTTCTCCTTGGATAAAGCCTTTAATGCATTCACCCATAATCCCTATAGAGGAGCTACTCAAGTTTGGGAACTTTAGTGTTGCTCTTTGTACTTCAACTTTTAATATCAGAGCACATATTGAAACCATAAACACAATGAAAATTCAAAAAATATTCAGACCATATTAGAAGAATATACCCCCTCCTTTTTTTTATCCTTAAAGAGCCAAGGGCGTGGGGAGTGGCAGGAAGAAACATTCTTAAGATCTAAGCCCTGGACGCCATCCTGGGAGTGCTTAAACCCCTTAGAAACGTGCAACCTGAAGAACACCCCCTTTCGAAGTCTAAAACAATATTAGATTCCCAAAATGTATCGGCAAAGAAAGTCTTACCGTCAAACGCTTGCAGCAGGTTCCAGCTCAAACCCAGACTGAAAAGCTGAGCAGCTGGTGAACAAAAGTTTTAGCTTTTTTTTTTTTTTTAACGAAGTCTGCAAAACTAATTTCCCTCAAAATAGGGCTCAATTTCCGTTAAAGAAAGCAGCGCTTACAAATCTCAGAATTCCTGATCACCCCCACCACATCCCACCTCTAAGCAATGGAAAACAATTCGAACTTTCACACGGATGTAAAGGTTTATTGAGAGGCCACTATTCTGCAGTAGGGCTTAAAAGACAAGAGAGGTAGGCTGAAACCTGAGGGACCGGTGGAGGGAAAGGTTCTGCCTTGGGGACACTTCTCAAAGATTCATCAATACTTTTTCGTAATCCAAACCAGATGGCTGGCTTGGTTTGCTGTCCTCATTAATCCCATTAACAACTTCAAAGACCTAGTAGCCATCCTCAGGACACCTGAGACAATGAAAATAACGGGGTTACACTGCTGGTGGCATCTTGGGGGTCCTGGGCAGTATAGGTGAGCGCGGATCTTCTGATGCCACACGTCCCAGGCAGGACTTGACTGTTCCTGTAGCTCATTAAGTGCGGCTTGCTTGCTTGCTTTGTGTAAACGACTCTGCCCCCAGCAGACAGTGTCACCCCTCAAGCAAGTGGCAGTATTAAAGCCCAGCCGTCGCTCATACCAATTAACTGGCGGCAAGTTTTCTAACTCATTTTGTATGATGCAAGATTGTAACCTGGGAGACCTGAAGCAGCACCCAGGTTTAGTGAGCTTTGGTGGATATCAAAGCATAAAATTTCCCAGTAAGTGGAACCATGGCGGTTTGCGGGGGTAGAAGCTGTACCATTAGCTGATTTAGTTTTGAGCGGAAGAGGGTGAATTTCTGGAGGTAGGTGAGGAGACCTGGGCTGGCTCCTGAGGGGAAAGACTGAAAATGTGCGTGCACTATACACATCACATGTTACCACGACGGTATCACTTCGGATTTTGCTGACCGAAGTTTTGGGTGGACAAATGGCTAGGAGATTGACTCGGACCAGGAAAGCAGGGGGAAGGACATTGTGCAAAGCAAGGAGGACATATTCGGAAAGCCCAGGAAGAAAGACCCCACCTGGCACCGCAGGTGAGGATGCCCGCGTCTCCAGATAACTGCAACTCTCGCCGCTCTTCGGTTTTCACCTACCCCACCAGGTTTCTATCTTTTCGCGCTGTGAATAGTGCTTTTCTGCCGAGAAGAATTTCCCAGAAACCTCGGGCGCCAGATACGAGCCCATTAACAACCCACCCAGGGACGACAGCTGCGAAAAGCTAGGCGCGCCGCTGCGCCCAGAGCACGCGTTGATGTAGAGTTTGAGACACTTCTGAGCGCGCGCCAGGCTAGCTCTGATCTTTTTCCTTAACCCTACTTCCCCTTTCGTGCTCCTCAAGAGCTAGCCGTACCCCTAGCTATCCTGCAGGTGCCAGTGCCCAAGTGGCACTGACAAGACATCTTTCTCAAGAGAAGGGAGAGGGCCGGACACTGAGTGCAGAGTTGGGGTGACGTGCGCCGCGGAGCACCTTGGCCGCCGGGCCCGGGAGGGGAGAACCGCTGTATGCCCGGGCTCGGGTTTAGGCGCCAGGCGCGCCGCTTGCAGCCTTGGCGGCTGGCAAGGGCGGGCGGGCGTGGACGCACTGCGTGCGTCCAGCGGGAGATAGGAAGTGGAACAGGGAGCGCGTGGCGCAGACTGAGCGGGAGTTTTGGAGGGAGTTTGCATGTGGTCAGCGCCGGGCTCCTAAGCCAGCCCCCAGCTCACATTACACTCTATTTATAACCTCTCAGAGCCGTTTCCCCCTGAAAGCAGTTCTCTGGGACCACCTTCTTTTGGCTTCAACCTCTCCTACTCTTGACATCTGAGTAGCTCGAAGGGAAGCTTCTCCAGGTCCGAGTGTTTATATGTAAAGGAGTCTGGCCGCTAGGGCTCAGGACCGGGATTATCCGAGCTCTGCAGAAACGGCTATTTATTTGGGAGGGGGAAAACACGATTTCTAGTGAAAAGTGACAGAGGGTGGTAGCGTTTGGAACCATCGTGAAGTCTTCTGCCTGGAACCTGAGACTTGCATGCTATGGAACACCCGCTCTTTGGCTGCCTGCGCAGCCCTCACGCCACGGCGCAAGGCTTGCACCCGTTTTCCCAGTCCTCTCTCGCCCTCCATGGAAGATCTGACCATATGTCCTACCCCGAGCTCTCCACTTCTTCCTCGTCTTGCATAATCGCGGGATACCCCAACGAGGAGGGCATGTTTGCCAGCCAGCATCACAGGGGGCACCACCATCACCACCATCATCACCACCACCACCACCAGCAGCAGCAGCACCAAGCTCTGCAAACCAACTGGCACCTCCCGCAGATGTCCTCCCCCCCGAGTGCGGCTCGTCACAGCCTCTGCCTCCAGCCGGATTCGGGAGGGCCCCCGGAGCTGGGGAGCAGCCCGCCGGTCCTGTGTTCCAGTTCTTCCAGCTTGGGTTCCAGCACCCCGACCGGGGCTGCGTGCGCGCCAGGGGACTACGGCCGCCAGGCGCTGTCACCCGCGGAGGCGGAGAAGAGAAGTGGCGGCAAAAGGAAAAGCGATAGCTCAGGTAAGGGCGCGCCGGGCACTGTCGGCGAAAGGGGGCGGGGAGATGACTGGGAAGATTCTCACAGTACTGTGAGGAAGCGGGGAATATGGTATACGTCTTGCCCTCTCTGGCTCCCCGCCGCCAGATTCGGTGGGGCTGCTTTCGTCCTGTTACTTGGGGGCACGTGTTTCTCCAAGCGCAACCCTGCAGCCAACGGCGTTAAGCTCTCCAAGGTTCCAACTAGTTTACCAGAGGGTTAAGAAAAAAAGGACAAGTGACAGTATGTGAAATCGATTGCGAAGCGTGACCTTCCATCTGAGAGGTGGGGAGGGGAGTGCACCCTGGGATGCAGCGTCCGCTGGGCGTGCGTGCGGCTGCCGCTCCTTGACTTTTTCCCTTGCAAGTTCCCGACTCCGAGTGGCTCGATTTTTCCCATCGTTAACTGGATTTCCAAATTATTGCACAATATTTGGAACTTGCAGTGGAACTTGGCAGAACGTATGAGAAAAAAAAGTTTTAGTTTTTTTTTTTTTTTATTCTGATTTCAGAGTTCTTTAAATAGCACCCTATTCCAAATGGTAAAAATTTCCCTTTCTTGGGGAAGAAGACAATCTAGGAATTCAGATGATTTTAAGGAATGTGTCAGAGATTGGCAAATAAATACATGATCAAACTCTTGAGGAAAAAAAAACGATTTTTTAATCGTAGTTGTGTTCGTGTGGTGCTAATCTAAACAGAATCTCTGAGTTGCCAATGTGGAAAGTAAGCTCTCCTCCAGCTGAGTATTAGGGGAGGCAAGTGTTTGGAAACACACAGCAACCGGGGTAATGTTGGTTCTCTACGTGCTTGAGGCTGGTGTGCGAGGGTGCGCGCCGGAGGCGCTGGTCTACGTGGGGAGAACTTGAGTAGCCACGCAAAAGGGAACTTTACTAAACGCAGATGCTTGAAAGCATAGACTGCCAAGTAAACTGTAGCAGTCCCGAGGAACTGAAGTTTTTCGGGCAACTCCTTAAGGCCCTTAACAATCTGTACGTTGTGAAATTGTTAAAAGATACTTTACAATTAAGGGAGTTGTGAATTTTCTTCTGTAGCTATCGCAACCTGCGTTCCAGCTTTCTGGAAAGTGTCATTGGGTCAGTATAATATTTACGTGGTGTTCTTCCTTCGCGGGATTGGTTTAACAAGTACTAGAAGGTAACTGCAGATATTAATGTGAAGGATTGGAACGTGTTTGGTTTTGGTTTTTGTTTTTGTTTTTTATAACGCTTTAGGTAAGATCCCACGTAAATGGCAATTTGAGCTGCATACTTCATGTGCCTTTGCAGCTGAGCTATCACTGGTTCTTCAGCGTTAGCCTGAGATACATTCTTCTATCACAAACTTAAAATCCAGCTTCTACTTTTCAAGGTCAGGGGTGAACTTTTAATGCTCCATCACAAATTAGTTTATATGTTAGAAACTTACCAGCAGTATCATTCATTTCTAATGGTTTTTACTAACTGTAAGTGAAACTCTCTTAAGACAGAGTTTAGAGGTTAACCATGAAGGTTTCCATCTTCATTTTTTTTTTTTAAGTCAGTTTTAAAATAGTGTTCATGTCTTAGGCTCAGCATTTGATATCAATGTAACTTTTTTGGAAGCAGATCCCAGTTCAGGTTGGTCAGTCCATTTTTGCAATTCACAGAATCTCTTACTGTTCATTTAACTTCATGCAGTGAAAAACCTATGATGGGCTGTTCCTTATGTTTCCTGAACTGAATCAATGCACCTATGCTTCTTCGGGTAAACCGAATTTTCATATAGGCACATATTATTTTGGTCAGAGGGAAATAGAGAAAGTGGGATTCAAGAACAGGTTCCCTTGAATTATTGTGATAAGTTTCTTAAGAAAACTAATAGTGCTATCCTCTTTTGGTGGGAAATAACCATATAACAAACTAAGTTTATATTTATATGTTGAAACTAATTAGCGTGCTGGAAAAACAAGCACAAAAATCTGCATCAGCTACATAAAGTATTAATAGATGAGATCTTGAGTGGGAAATACAGTTAGTCATCACCCAGGGTAGAATCACTGGGGAGTTAGGATGAGCGTTTTCCATTCATGTTGGGACATTTTGAAAGAACTTTTTGACTAACTAAAAGGAAAGATGGTGATGGTTTTCAGTTAAATATATGCATACTCATTAAAAATAAAATTTGATTTGGCAGTTTCATTATTTGTGTTAATATTTGTTAGATCTTTAGATAGATTTAGATTCAAGATATCTTTCTCCTGTGATATTTCAGTTGGTCTTCCACATTAATATTTACAGTTACTTCATATCATAGTATTATAAGGGCATCCTGATCCAGTGGAAACTAAAGCCATGTAGAAAAACACTATAATTTTGACATGTTTTTAACATGTATATCTCATATTGCTTGTAGCAGTTTTAATATTTCAATATTTTTAAAAATTAAATTAATTTCTGAACTCTTGGAATTTTAAAATTGTATCATGAATAGTAGAGAACACTTATATTTTGTTAGAAAGTTTATAATTACTATATGTTTATAATTGAAAGTAAATGTAGTACATAAATCCAAGGCAAAGTCAGAACCAAAATTCTGTATCCTTACTTGTAATATCCAGATTGTATGTATATGTATATGTGTGCATGACCCTGTGAAATTCGAATAGAATTTTAAGCAGCATAAAATATTGCAAAATGACCTAAATTTTTATTCATGGTAACGATGCAAAAACTATAATATGTAACATTTTCCAGTGTGCATTTACTTGCATCCCCCCCTCCCAAACACACACATATGCAAACTCAAGAAGCTTAAGTGTCTAGAAACAACTATTTATGGACTTTGGGCTTTCATTATAGTTTATTGACAATTGAAAATAGCCAAGTTTAATGGACAAGCACATTGTTATTTTTTATATGTGTTAAACATTTTTGCAACTTTGAACCTCCTATGCTTTCCAGCATTATTAGCAAAGCCAACATCTGTGATGTCTTCAAAGGAACTCTTAAAAATCAAAACTTTACAACTGCACTTAAAACAATCTATACAAAGCAGGTGATTCTGAAAAAATGTCTATAAATAGTGTGAATTACTTGGCTTCAATTACATTTGATTGCTCTCCAAGCAATGTAGTAATAGGTATAAACTGTCCACTTTTAGTTAAAATAATGAAAACAGATTAGTCAATTTAACTTTAACTTTTTATGCAGGCAATATACAGTGTAAATATGTAAATATTTCTTATTCAAATTAGTTGAATAACTACATATTTTATTAAAAAAATCAAAATTATATTTAAAAAGAAGGGAGGTTTGGGGATGTGGATTTTATAAGGTTTGGAATAATATTAGATTCTTGTAAAATTAGAAATATTTATAGTTACAATAATCATAAAATATTTGTTATCAAATTATATCTGCCTATATGCTTGGCTATGCAGAATGACAAGCAAGTATTACTTTAATAAGCTGGAACTTAAATACAGAGCAATGTCTTACCCACTCTAACTCTGGTACCGTATTGTGATTTTTTCCAGATAATTCAATCATGTTTTATGAAAGGAAGAATAATTACTTTAATATTATTATCTCTATGTTACTGGACTATGGCTTTTCAGCATCTCTTTTAGAATTTAAAAAAAGTTTATTGGATCTTGATAATTATAGAAGAATATTGAACAAATTAAGTGTCTCAAATCTATGGAATAAAAAAAATGTCATTTAAGTCTTTTTCTTAGAGTGGTAGATTAATTTTAGGTGTGAACATTTTAAAATGGTGACCTGACATAAAAAATTCTAAGTACCATTGACCTCCATGAGTGTCTCAAATGATTACACTCAAAAGTCAAGACCAGCATTCCCTTTAGAATTAAGGTGCTTTATTGTTGAAAGTTAGCAATGAGTGGAAGGAATAGTGCAAATAAAAATGGAAATGGTTTTGAAATCTTTGTAACTATCTTTATTTATAGTTCATTTGAAAAAGAAAAACATTAAATACTTGCCATGGTACTGCTAAAACTTTCATTTGGGTTAAAAACCCAGAGCTGAATATTTAAAATTTTAATATTTACTTATAGTAACTTTCAATGGAAACCATTAAGTTGGCACCCTGTAAGGTGATCTCTACTAATAAACTGAAAAAAAAAAAAAAAAAAAAAAAAAAAAAAAAAAAAACGTTTTAAGTATATTACCCTGTTTTCCCTCTGTGTGATTTGGAAACATGGACCCTTCATCAAAGCATTGGCATTTATAATAACATAATATTTACTATAGGTTCTAAATGCTCTAAGAAAGTAATTTTATACAAAAAGTGAAATCGCAAAAGGAGATAAAGTTTTCCCCTTAGATCCAGGGAAATTTGGGAGACTAATTCCATATTTAATATAAAAATTAACTTTTTTTTTTAATTTGAGAAATAACTTGTATATGAATTAATAGCTGAATAATGTAAAAAGTCCCACATATAAATCTATTACATGTACCTGGCCTGGTAATGGTGCCATTTTTATTCATTTACTATATTAAGACATATATATGCTGTGCAATTTTATTAACTGTATTAAAAATGGCAGCCAGAAACAAAGATGTGAGGACTTATTAGGTTTTCATTTCAAATGAGAACTTAAATATAGTAGAATAATGTATTTTAGTTTTTACACTGTGTTCACTTAGGTAGTTATTTCTAAAATTTCAGAGCGTGTCTCTCTTCTAAGCATGGCTACAATGATTATAAACATCTATGAATGATGCATGCTAAGAATGGGAAAATATTAGAGAATAAAATACATTTAGGAATTCTTAATATTTTTTGAATTAATAGTTGTGGATGATTTATCTCTCTCAAATTTTCTATATTTTTACCATAATGTTTTTTTATAATAGTAAAATATTTTCTGGGAAAATATATTAGCACATGAAGTGAGCCTATCAAGAGTAGCATTTTCCCCCCTTGATTGAAATCATAAAATAAGAAGGATTAATTCTTGAGTGGCCAGTTAAATTATATTTCCTGCATTATGGTACTTGTGACTGATTCTAGTGGTTAAAATAAAAATAAAATTAAATTAAATATAAAAAAAGAGGTGAAATACTAACCAAGACCAAAGTCCGCAAATTAGAAATTGAGGTAGATATGATGTATTTCCTACTTAATGTATTTAACCAATAAAACACATTTTATTGTCACAACTTATTTCTCCGTATTCTGTGCTTTAGTCATTAGTATGGCTTAGTTATCAATAATAAGCTTTCTGTAAAGGTTGTAAAGAAAAGGAAGCACTAACAATTTTCCTGTTTTTGTTATGATGCTCTTATGACTATCTGGAATAGTTGTATTAAACTGAAACCCGCACGTAGGGATGGAGGAACACCGTAAAGAAAAGTCAGTGGCAACATTCCGTGCTACTCCTAAATCTTAGTCATCGGTGAGGTTCAAAATCCAACTGGAGAAAACCTTGCAGAATATTTTATTGCTCTCATGGAGCAAAACTTACAATGGTAAAGGTCATTTAGGTCTCAGCCTTCAATTTGCATTACCTATGTGGAAGCAGAATTAATTTAAATCTAATGCCCCTTTCTCTAATGGTTTCCACTTATGTTATAAAAGCGTAGGGAATTTATTTTCCCTTTCGGTAAGTTGTGTTTGATAGTATTTTAAGATACAGAATAACCAAAAATATGTCCATTGATCCATCTGTATAAATTTGAGACATAGCTTTTAAATTTAGAGTGAGTATTTCTATTTGAAACCTTTTGATATATTTGTTACTAAATTAACAGAAAGTTACTTGGTAAGAGTATGCATTCATATGTGGTCGAATGGGTCAATTATTAATTTCTCTGTTTAGAATTTTAAATATGTAAAAAAAGTTTCTGATTATTCACAAAACTTTCATTTATGATGTTACATTTTCCACAGCAATATAATATTTCTGAATTTACACATTACTCTGTAAATTTGGTATCGTGTATTAGAATACTGGTTTTCATAGGGTTTGAAAATAATTTATGATATACTTTTTTTATTTCTTACATGTGCATATGAACGAGAATCATCAGGTAAAATCTGTATTATATGAATACATTCTTGGAAAGACTTTGTATGAAAGAGAGGAAAAATACTTTCAGAAATAATCAGCTCTCTTAGGTCTAAAAATTAATAAATCTGATCTTAACCTACATGATATTATTGCTGTGCCTCTTTAAAAAGTTAGCATTTCCTAAAAGTTTAATCATTCTAAGCTATTTGTCTATTTTGGTGACTTAATTCTCATATCCTTAGAATTTTACTTTTACTGTAAAAGTTTACAAGGGAATAAGTGATAGTGGTAAAACCATTAGGGTTTTGATTACAGATTTAAATTAAAAAATCATTGCTCTTCAAAATTTCATAGAATCAACTCAATTTGAATGTTTCAAATGTATTTAAATGTCCTCTTTGTTTACATAAGCTTTCTTTCTAATATGTTTTAGGTATGTTTCTTGAAGCTTGGGTGAATTAGATTGGCTGGAATTATGAATATAAGGAGTTATTTTTTCATAGTTATTAGTTTCTACTGTGTTTTAGTAGAAAGGTTAGTGGTGAAGAGAAAACAGGGAGGGTGCTAAATTAACTAGGACATGGCAGCTATTCTTCAAGCACGCTTTTAAAAAATCTGTTTATGTGAAGATATATATGTATAAACACACAATAATAAATTGGTAGAATTCCAAACTTAATTTCTTGATAAGAGATCATCTGAAGTGGAGCATCCACATTAGAGACCTCAACATGATGTTAAATGTTCCAGTTAGAAAGTAAAATATTAGGTTTGAAACGTATACAGCTGTGTGGAGAGTCCAACGGGCCGAAGCTGGTAATCAATGATAGTCATTAAAGTCAAATCTGCCAACTCCCCTGCAGTTTTTGTTTTCTTTTGTTTTTCTCTTCCTCTAGCTCATTATTCTCCACACACTTCAAGAGATCCCACAATGCTCTAAGAAAAGAAAACCCCTCAGTTATCTTACATGACTGTGGGCAAGAAAATGATTAAGATGAAGTCATCTCTCTCTCAGGCTCTGCGGAAACGTAGAGGAGGGTCCAGCTTAGGCGGGTGGATGCCAGTAGAATTTTAAAGGCCTGGAATTTTGCTCTTTGAAAATGTAGCCTTAAAGCTTTGCCAGAAACGACACCCAAATAAAAACTTAGTTTTTTTGCAGAGTGATAGCTATTTGCAAACGTAGTGGTGAAGTGTAGTCAAATGTCTGTAGAGGCGGCTTCTTATATTGTCTGGACTGTTCAGTAAACTTTTAGATTATCATTCTTAGCCTCCTGAAAAACTATCAAATTAAACTGATGTATATTCTTATTAGTTAAAAGAAAAAGTACAATGGGTAGTGACTCTTACCAAATGAACAGTGAATACCAAGTGAATTTCAGAAATGACTGATTTTATTTTGAGAGCTAAAATGTGAAGTTTAGGAAAATAGAATTGTGTGATCAGAAACTTAGTCGGAACTAAGTAGATAAAATGTAGCCTTGATTTTTTAGGACACCGATAATTTAGCAAATGGCTTCCACATTTCAAGAACCATGTAAAGAGAGCTTTACTAGTAACTGGATAGATTAAAATTAAGTGATGTCTCTCTTTATTTAATATTTTTCAAAAGTAAAATGAGTTCTCAGTATGTTTACTGTCTTCAGCAATTAATATCTCTCCAACTACAAGGTATGTTTACTTTGGGAATTTTTTAATATGAAATACAAATGGGTCTGGATGCATTAAACTAGACAGCATCTAGATGTAAGTCGTTGCAATAGATTGAAATGACAGGAAAGCCAGAGGTTAGGCATCCAAATGTGGGGTCCTGCTGCTGTGCACATTTCTAGGATTATCACCTTTTGGACGTCCACTTTCAAAATTCAGGGAATTACAGATATCTCTTCTTTTAAACTATTGTTTATTCTTGGAAGATGACCGTTACCAAACTTATTCTTGCATTCTCAGATGTTTGGGAAAATAAAAAGTAACAGGAACATTGTGTGTGTGTGTGTGTGTGTGTGTGTGTGTGTGTGTGTGTGTGTGATTGTTTTTGCTTAATTAGCCAATAGTTGATAAATCTTGAAGGATTTATCTTATGTCTTAGTTATCCTGTCAGACAAGAAAATAGATGGTACACTCAAAGGGATAACTGAAGATGAAGAGAGTTTGATGATGACTCTTTGATGGTGAGCAGTGTGTTGGAAAGCAACAGGAAATGGTCAATCATCCAGGGTCTGACCACATTTGGAAACCATTAGCTTCTCTAAACCTGAGGTGGCAAATAGAGGGAGCTATTGAAAGAATCCAGAATCTGGGGAGAGCAGCAGGACAGAAGGCTTCTGGCAAAGTGGGGACCTCAGGTGGAAAATTGCAGCCAGTATCAAATATCATCCAGTAGACGATCTTTATGCCTTCCAATCTCCTTTTGTTGTCTTCCATTGGCCAAATATAATCAGAAGACAATGAAGCAGACCACACTAGTCTTGGTAATGAAATCCATAGGAGTCATAGAGGAATGCAGGCTGCAGAGGAGAAATGTCAGTGTAAATCTGGGAGAACCCCAATGTCTTGCTAATTCTCTTGTTAGCTGTGATTTAACTTCTCTTTCTGTAGTTTCCTAAAAATTAAAGTGAGTTAATGAACATAAAGCACTTAGAACAAGGTCTGGGTCAGTAAGTGTTGTTATTTTTATATCAGGGTAGATGCAGTTATGTCATGGGTGTGCCCCACCTGAAAACAAGCTCTATCTTATGTTGCCTGTTTATTTGTATTTTACTACTACTATTGCTATAGGGAATGTTGCTTGCCTAAAAGATAGCTACAGATTTAAAATAATCTGCCACTGTCGCTAGAACTGTAAGTCCCATGCCATTTTCCGGAAATGGAGAGTAAGTTGTAGACCAAGTTGTGTAAGAGATGCAACCTTCCTTCACTTAATCACCCTTAAGATTCCCATTCCACAGACTTTTTTGCTTGCACATCGCCTAACCTTCTTTCTCCGGTGTCTCCTGCCACTTTTCCATCAAACACTTGTTTTCAAGAGGAACATTACAGAGGGGTATTTATTTAGTCAAAAGGGAGCAGAACTTAAATCAAAGGGATTTGAATATGACAATGAAATTTCAGGTCTCTGTTTTCAGTAACTAGGAGGATAGGCATGGCATTCTTTCTGCCATATTATAAAGTTTCCTGCAGACATAATTTACATATTGTAGTTCCTTTTAATTTTGGTGGTCTCATTTGGAGACACTGATGAAAGGTAAATATGCAGATAGCACGACAAGCTAAAAATATATCCCTCATAAAGTGAATAAAAGCAGTTTTATTTGATAATTTTGTTTTTCTTGGAAAAAAGCAACAATATTTTACTCATTTGTGTGTTTACTTATATTTAATACATTTTTGAGATTTTGTTTATATTACTCACCTGAGTTGCAAGTCCTAGGTGGTTGGCTGATTTCACTCTGGTAAGCTTAGTCACCTCTCCTACACCCACAGTTCAATGTGAGGAATTCAGAAAAGTACTTTAGGGAAATTTTATTATATCTGATGGTCTGAGGCAGTTACTTTCAAATAAGTAAAAATCAAATACTGTACTAAAATTCTAAATGCCAAAGTTAACACTTCAAAGTTCCTGGATTCATAGCAATATAATTGTTAAAGTTAGAGAATTCAAATGACTAGTGATTGCTTCTCTGTTGGATAATGGAAGGGCTGAGGGGATGTAGGGAGAGGGGTCCAGGAAGACAAACAGAACATTATATGTTCCATAATACACAGCAGTGATAAGAAAGGGCCGATGACATTATCTAGTTCATTATTCTTAGATTTCAAGGTAGGCTTGGTTGGTCCATTCTCTTAATGAGTTGTAATCTTTAATGTCTAAATAGGTTATTAAAATCTGAATTATCAAGATACCAGAAGACTCCCAAGTCATCACCCAGTTCAATGAATGTATTTCCTAGATGAGAGAATGTGCCCAGAGAAATTAAGTAATGTCTGTCCACTCAGCCAAGTAGTGGAAGCTGAACTTCCATATCCTGACTTCAGCCTAGTGCCCTTAAAAGGAAAATCTCATAAAATATTGTGAAACCTTAAGTTTTTAGTCTTCCCAATAAAAATAAATTTCAGCATCATTTAAAATGTTGGCTACTGCTTTTGAGTGAATAAAATGGAATTTGACAAAGTGCTTTACTTGGGTGTAAACTACCTCTCTCTAAATCTGATTTTATGGTTACCTCAGTCAGTTTTCATTCTGTTTTTATGAATATAAACACTGTTATACTTTCCGAGCTTCAGTTTTGTAATGACATACTTCTTGTTATCAATTACCAATTTGCCTGTATATTAAAAACAATTTTTTTTTTTACTTTTATTTATTTTTTGAGAGACATAGAGAGACAGAGCACAAGTTGGGGAGGGGCAGAGAGAGAAGGAGACACACAATCCAAAGCAGGCTCCAGGCTCTGAACTGTCAGCACAAGCCTGACATGGGGCTCGAACTCACAAACCGTGACATTATGACCTGAGCCAAAGTCAGACGCTTAACCGACTGAGCCACCCAGGTGCCCCAACCTGTATATTTTTAACACCTCATACAATAAATCATAACATTTTTAAAGTTGAATGTCTGGTAATGTGCAGCTGGACTTTGTTGTATTATGTCTATAATAGATATTTACGTAAACAGAATAGTATTTTGGGTAACCATTTGTGAATTGAAGAATCTGTTTTCTGTTTTAAAATTTTTAACTCAAGTGAATTTTGCTAAATTGGGCTTTACCTATAAAGTATTACTAGTTTTTTTGTGTTCAAAATAATGAATAGCTCTAAGTAGACACTTAGAAACTCTCCCTTGTCACAAGTCATCAACTTTATCTCTGTTCTTGGATAAGTATTGATCTTAGTTTTGTTTTGTTTTGTTTTGTTTTGTTTTTTTTTTGATCTTAGTTTTTATTTGAATGCAGTCTTCTTGCATAGAAAATACTCAGAAATATTAGTAGTTGGCCATTTTGCCTTTGCTAGCCAGCCCTACCTTCCTTATTTCTCCTCCTTTCCTGCCCACACCCATCTTCTTCACAATCTGTAAACACCAAACCCGTCTGCTCCTCTCCAATACATTGAACCATACAACTTCTGAAACACTGTAACAATGACCTTTCATAATGATTTCCAGATCCTTGGTTTTTACTAGAACCTCAAAACACAAAAGTAAATATCAAAAATACAGTTGGGGGTGCCTGGGTGGCTCAGTACTTAAGCATCCTACTTAGGCTCAGGGCATGATCTCCTGGTTCCTGAGCCACTCTTAGGTCCACTCTTGGACCTAAGTGTCCTTCTCTCTCTGTCCCTTCCTGCCCCCCCCCCCCCCCCCCCCAGGAACATGCTGGTGCTCTCTCTTTCTCAAAAGTAAAACATTAAAAAAAAAACTGCAGTTGGTTCATTCAAGAAATTTTCTTTTCCTTTTTTTTCTCTAAACACAACACCATTTCCAAAATAATAAAACATAATTCCTCTTTTGTGTAGTTAATTTTAATTTACATTCAGACTGCTTTCACATTAATGGTCTCAAATGATAATTTCTCCTTTTCTGCTAGACTTATATTTAGGATTCAGCCATGTAGCCTCTTCCTACACAGCTTGGCTCAAATCCATTCTATTCCACATTCTCCTTTATTTTTTTTCTTATTTGTACTTTGATGTCTCTTACACTTAATTTAGTTTTCTCTCCAGGACTGCTGATGTACTTATCTTCTTAGTATCTTTATCTCTTTTCATTCTTCCCTAATGGAGTCCTGTATTCAATATATCGTAATATTTTGAGTCTCATTCCTCTTGTTGGAATTCTACATTAAATTGAAATTATTTCACACAGTATGAATGTTTAATTATAGGCTTTGATGCAAATGCTACTTGGAGTGGCTAATGTCCATCAATGATTTACTACTAGATTTTCTACTTTCTTATGTGCAACCAAGTTTTGTTTGTGTACTATCATATGTACACAACATGTAATTAGATATAATGTAACATATAATAACGTGTCTTATAATGTCATATTTATATAACTGATAGAAATTTAAAGTAGTGTTTTCCTAGCAAAGTGATCTTTTTTAAATAAGCATTTTATTTATTTATTTATTTATTTATTTATTTATTAAATGTTTATTTTATTTTTGAGAGAAAGGGAGTAAGAGTGGGGGAGGGGCAGTGAGAGAGGGAGAGAGAATCTCTGTGCTGTCAGCACAGAGCCTGATGTAGGAACCATGAGATCATGATCTGAGCGGAAACTAAGAATCTGACACTTAACTCACTGAGCCACCCAGGCACTCCAAAAGTGATCTTTTCATGTAGTCTTCAGAACACAATGTTTAGCATTTGTGTTACTTTAAAACAGTGTTCTGATATTTCTTATGTGGGTACCTAAATACAGGTTGTCATAGCTGCAGTCAAGAAGTTTTCTGCAAGATTTTTTGCATCTCCCATTTAGTCAAGAACTTGTGATATTACTTACTTACTATTTAGCTTCCTTTGGTGGGAATTTAGGGCTGTATATTAATGGGCTTCCAGCTAAAGTCCCCCAACTCAATCATTAAGGGCTTTATTGATCAGCTTGGTCAGTTTTGCTGACAGTGGGTTTTCTTTTATTTTAACCAATATTTCTTCAATAAACTTCTTTATGCCTAGCCCTTTAAATTTTTTTTTTTTTGTTTTGTTTTGAGAAAACTAAAAATTAACATGCAGTTGTAAGAAATAGTACAGAGATCCTGTATGCCCGTTACCTGGTTTCCCCCAGGGGTAATATTTTGCATAATTATAATACAATAGCATAACCAGAAAACTGATATTGATACATCCATTAATTTTATTCACATTTCACTAGTTTTACATGTACTTACGTGTGTGTGTATTTATCTCTATGCTGCCTGCCATATTTATCTTTTATTTTGATCCCATAGCCTATAATACCTTTATTTAATATATATTCATTATTGTCATTAAAAGCTTGTTTATGACACTTCTCAGGAGAGTTTAATGAATATCCACCCTAAGTAATGATCTGTGTTTGTTTCTGATTGATTTTTATGGATGCTTTCTAAGGTCACATACCTGTGATTATGTGGTTTATAGTTACCACTTATGAGTAAATCAGGACAAAAGTAAATATGCATTTATTAAAAACTACCATAAGTCAGCAAAAAAAAATCCTACATTTTAGAAGTTAAAGTGTCTATATTTTCAACAGTTCAGTGATTGTTAAGCCTAACTTCCTGTTAATTAATGTATAGGAATGCCTCATTCCATTATTTTTGGGTGAAACATGAGATTCTATAAATATTCTGTGAAGTTATGCCATGCATTGTTGAGCACATTGCATACAGCCAAGTAATTATAGTATTTAAAATGTCTGTCCAACAAAGCCAAAAAGTAAATTAAACTAGAAGTCATGGGGCAATTGGGGAAAATATAGAATATTAATTGATCTGCAGTGTTGTGTTGGATAGTGGCACAAATATTTGGTGATGTGGAAAAGAAAAAAAGGGTTATTTTCAAATAGGCTGGATTATTAAAAAGAAAGGAAAAATCCCTTTTATGAGAAAAGTAATGCAATGATGCTAGTTCAATCCACAATGCCTTGGGTTCTGCTTTGAGTATGACTGGTTAACCATATTTAAAGAATGCTACATGATGAGAAAATGTGGATCTAAGACACTGACAAGTGGCCACATGTGAGGGAGCCTGGCTTGTAAGCAAGGAACACTGATAGTGAGGGTTGAGCAAGCTAAAGAAATCATCTCACTTGTGGGTCTGAGGTTAGTCACAAATCATAGAAACTAATGAAAGGAAAGTTTCAGTAAGCCTACCTGTGCATGTGAGTTGGTTGGGTTATTATTTCTGTAAGAGTTAAAATTTATCTGTATTTGACAAGTTTCAGAAGTTATGTTATCCATGACTGATACTGATTCTACTTCAACAATTCCTTCATTTCATAAAGAAAAATAACTTGCAGATTCTTCATACTTCTGGCCTTTTTTGTTAACATGGTATCATAAGATTACATTATTCAGACCAGTAATTCAACACTGACATTACATTGGAGTGAGTAGGGCACTCTTCAAAAACACTGATGCTTCAGATTATGATTAAGTTAATCTGGAATTGTTTTGAATTTTATAATACGAAATTATAGCATTTAAAGAATAGAGAACATCATGTAACACTCATGTGCCCATTGTGTTCAATATTCATCAACACACGGCATATGTTATTTATACCATCCTACTCCTCCTTCACCTTGTCTTAATTATTTCGAAACAAATCTCAGATATCTAATTTCATCTGGACATTGGTATTTTTCAAAACTCTCAAGTGATTCTAGATTGAGATTGAGAATTACTGGTTTAGAATATTGTTTCTAGGTTGAAAAGTTCTGAGAAGCAGGGACTTTATATTCTGAATTTTATCCTTTTCTGCACGTGGAGGGCAATGTCAGACCTGGTTGGTTGCTCAGTAAAAATTATAGGTTTCCTAAAAATGGCCGTTCGTGTAACTGTAACTGTGTGTATCACCAATAATCATAATGCTCTTCTATGCTGTAGTATGGTAATCACTAGCCACATATGGCTATTTAAATTTTAATTAATTAAAATTAAATAAAATTTAAAAATCAGTTCTCAACATCATTAACCACATTCCACATACTTACCAGCCATATGTGCCTGCTGGCTAATGTATTAACCAGTAAAATACACAACATTTCCATTTGTCAGAAAGTACCAGTGAACAGTGCCTCTAGACAAAAAGACAAACTTCCTTACTTTTCAGCTACTGAAAGAACCCCCAAAGATGGGAATCTCCTCAAGTGGAGAAAGAGATTATGCAAATTTAAATACCACACTAAGCTAAATACAGTTAAATGTGTAACTGTAAAAGTTGAAGCTTATCTGAAAAGTAAAATGTAAAGAGCATTATTTGGATAAATAAGACATTTTGGATAAATGCTTGCTTGCTTGGTCAACCAAATGTTCACTAAAATAAAATACATTCTTCATTTTAAAGAAGCCAAAACGTATCCTAAATGATTATTAATTAAATATAATATATAATCCTGGGATTGGGACAGTTAGCAACATAAAAGCAAAGTCAGAGGTATTAAATGGTTGAATTATAAATACAGAATTAAAATAAAGTAAAACACAACATAATAATGGATGTATGTAAAAAAACAAAAAACCCAGAGTATTGGAAGTAGAGAGGGCAAACAAAGCATATTTAAAAATGTAAGGTCAACTAGGGAGATTCTTCCAGGCCTCTTGAGGAATAGGGAGGAGAACATTTTTCTGGGAAAGGGTGGGGAACATGCCAGGAATTAGACTAGATTTTCCAGGGGGAAAGTATGAAAACTTAATAGAATCAGACAGTGGCAATTAATGACAAAGAATTATTAACTTTTACAGCCTCTCAAAAGATTTGGTCTTTCACAGTCCCTGGTGTGATTTCCAGAATTGCAAGTCAGGTAGCTGACAGAGAGGACTATTAAAGGAGATTTTTAACATTTGGGGGAAAAATGAGGATAAAGCATTCACTTTGGCATGAGAAAAGAGCGAATGCAATGAAGAGTGGAGTATAGGGAGTATCACATCTGTACTGTGAAACATCTGTGCATGTTTGGCTGCGGCCATACATTACACAATTAGGTTGCCACAACTGAGGGTTTTGAATATGTGGGTAGCAGGAAGACTGTTCATCAGTGGACTCATTGTTAATAAAGATTAATTGATAATTAATTGGTTGAAGTGCTAGCAATCTGTGGGAGAAAAGACAATACTAGCACTACATGTGAAGCAAAGATATCACTGGATACATTCATGTTAGAATTTTATGAGTGGAGAGTGTACATTCGAGTATGGTCTGCTATGTGCAGGGTCTTGATTCTGTGTGGTGGGTACACTAAGATGAATAGAACACCTTGAGGTTTCTGGAAGGGTCCAGAGCATAGTAGTGAAGACAAAGATGGAAATGACTGAACGTAATACAATGATAGAACATATAATAATGTAGCAAAGGTGATGAAAATACCCAGAGAAGTCCAGGAAGGTTTTAGAAAATCCCTCAGTTCCTCTCACTCCGTACTTTCTACTTTTGAAGTAGAAAAAGATAAAGAAGATATGAAATGGTGAGTAGGTTTTTGGGTTCTTGGACTCATGCATAAATGCGTTTCTAGGGCATTTTCATTCATATCCTCAGTGTTAAGATTTAAGCTTTCCATTGTCTTAAGCACCAAGTTTTGTGGGATAGTAATTGATCATAGGTAGCTAAACTTTTCAGTTCAAAACTATTATTTCCAGGATGTCATTTGATAAAATCAGAGTGAAAGGTAAGAGATCTTGCTAGGTAATTAAATATATAGGTTGCATTATTTTTGGCATGAAATGGATGTCCTCTTTATAAGGCAAGGGAGAATTGGGCCCACAGAAGACAGTGTGGAGTCAATTTACTGATGTGATTGTGATGTCATTAGCTCTCCCATATTTCAAGGGCTGAGTAGAGAATGAATATCATGAAATAAGTGAAATGACTTTTAATCCTTCCTAGCTTTCCTTTCTTCAGTCTTGTTGGCATTTCTCTCCATCTTTATCTTGAGAGTTGTTAGGACTTTCCCACAGGCCGTGTTAGGACTGGAAGGGGTTCTAGAATTCATCAAAACGATCCCTTTAATCTTGAAGATGAGAAAATTGAGGCTTAGAGAGTGGCATCCCTAAAATAATGTATGCAGTGCTGACTGATAACTTCCAATTTGGTATCTTTCTCTTAGTTCTAAAATCTGAAAATTTCATCCCATTTATTTATTAAGCTGTCAAATAGCTGAAAGTTTCCTTTTGAAGATTGCTCAACTGGTCACTTTCTACAATAGGAGTAATGATAGCATGAAAATCTACTTTTTTTTAGACTACCAATATTATCATTGAATTACCATTGTCCATTTAATTTTAATGAATAGTGAACATTAGCTGGCTGGTTTTTATTTAGTTATTTATTAATGTTTATTTATTTTTGAGAGACAGAGAGTCAGTGCATGAGCAGGGAGATGCAGAGAGAGAGGGAGACACAGAATCCAAAGCAGGCTTCAGGCTCTGAGCTGTCAGCACAGAGCCCGATGCAGGGCTCAAACTCACGGACCACAAAATCATGACCTGAGCCAAAGTTGGACGATTAATCAGTTGAGCAACCCAGGTGCCCCATAGTTAGCTTATTTTTAAAAAAAATGAATCTGGAAGGGATCAAATTTCCATTGATGATATCCCAGTGTATTCCTTGCATGACATTTATTTCCTGGTGAAAGTGGTCATTCATTAAGCAGCAATAATTTGGGCGATTCTGGAGTTGGTGTCTGTTCTTTAGATTTACTTTGAAAATTTAAACATTAAGAAATATTTTATCAGTGATTAATATAACGAATCTGTAATGTTGTTATACTTGAAATTACTTCATGATAAGAGTTTGAGGGTTTTGCTTTGTTGTAAGTGCTCTTTCTGAATCCCAAGCATCTTACTTGAATCCTTGCAATTCATGAGTTTTAGTTTCAGTATTCCTTCAGTGATTTCACAAAACATATTCAGTGTCACCGATTCATCAAGATGTCTTTTTTTTTTCTTTTAATTTAGGATAATATTTGTTTTCTTTGCTCATTTTCTCTTCTCTGAGTTATCATGGAAGTGTATGTGAAGGAGGAGGTCATATCAATTCACAAATTTGACTATATTGAATCACATGGGTTTGATTTGGCAAATACATGACATCGTCTTGAACATTTAGAGTGTGGTTAGAAGGAATCCTGAATTGTAAGAAAAGGTTTTTGTGTGTGTGATGTCCACTTAACTAATAAATCTGTCATCACTGACTGGTCTCCATTTCCTCTGAAATAAACAAATCACTATTAAGTCCTTTGAAGCAAGAGACTGCCAGGAAACATGAAAGTCACTTTTGCTTCATCCTCCAAGATAAAGTATTTAATAAGTGGAAATGAGATGCAACAGAAGGAGCCGTGGGGTCTTCACACCTGCTAGAAAGTCCAGCAGATATCCACAGAGCAGGAATTCAAACAAACCTCAAACCTTGACATTCAGCACAAGTGCAGAGACGAAGCCAAGAATGAACTTTTGTAGGGCCCTTGGAAACATCTTAAGTAGAAAGCCTAAATTGTGGGAACATAGGAAACTTGAAGAGGAAAGGCTAGAAATCTGGAAGTGTGTGGCCCTCAAATGAATTAGCCCTCTAGTTTTTTTTATCTTTAGTTTATTTCACATTCAACTTTAAATCAAATGGTAATTGATCCTTTTATAAGAAATTTTATTAGTAAGGCAGGAATTTGATTAAGGAGTAAATATCAAGCATCAGATGTTAAGGGCTTTTTTTGTTCACTTGCTTATTTAATCTCAGAATTACAGACTTATCTTTTATTTTTATTTATGTCAACTGAAATAAATTAATTCCTTTAAAGTAAATGCACATTCATGCTAACCATCAATCTACTAGGGAAATACAAGTTCACGTAAGAAGCAGGACAAAAAGAGAAGACAAATGCTAAAACTCCTAGAAAGACCAAAACACAAGTAAGATTCTAAAGAAATAAACAGCCATTGAAAAGAAAACTGAAAATGTATGTCAAAATTAAATTTAAAAAGGGGTACATTGCTATTTTTTTCAATATTTTGTCTGCATCCTTAATTTTTGATTAAAGAATTTATTTGTCTCAATAACAGAATTAGTCTCTCAACCTGTGTCTTTTCTATGTAGTTATTAGCTTTTTGAGCACATGTAACTGTAGTTGATACTCATTTCAGTAATCATAATACCAAAAACAAAAACCAATTGACACAAAGTAGAATTTTCATTAGAACTAAAACATTTTTTCATCTCAAGTTTTGATAAACTTCTTAATTCAGGTATTCAGGGGTGTGTGTGTGTGTGTGTGTGTGTGTGTGTGTGTGTTTATTTATTTGATTTTTTCCCACATACATGACATTGAAAGGTCTAGGAGTGTAACTGGGGAGATCAAAACTGCAAGTTGTTTGAGTCTGCCAGTAGCTCAGTGACTGGAATGACGCTACTATTATACCTATGCTTCTCACCGTCTGATTTACACTAATCTGTCCTTACTTTAAGGATGCCTGCACTGTGCAATTATTTATAATAGTTCTGCCTTCAAAACGTTTGCACCCTCCTTTGTTGTTTTAAAAATGAATTCAGTTCAGGGAGCCTTGCTGGCTTAGTCAGTGGAACATGAGACTCTTGGTCTTTGGGTGGTAAGTTTGAGCCACACACTGTGTGTTGAGATTACTTAAAAAAGCATAAAATCTTTTAAAAAATACATGGAGTGCTATGCCATTCAAACATGTTAGGTATTATTTTCTTAGTAGCTCTCAAATTTGCAATACAGTATTATTTACGGTAGTCACCTTGCTGTGTAGCACATCCTCATGATTTACTTATTTTGTAATTGGAACCTATACCTCTTGATCTCTATCACCCATTTTGCCCACCCTGCACTTCCCTCCCCTTTGTATCTATGAGTTATATTTTGTTTTGTTTGTTCATTTGTTTTGTTTTTTAGATTCCACATACAAGTGAAATCATATGGTATTTATTTCACTTAGCATAATACACTCAAGGTCCATCCATGTTGTCACAAACGTCAGTATTTCATTCCTTTTTATGGCTGAGTAATATTCCATTGTATATGTTTGTACCACATCTTTATCCATTCATCCATTTGTGGACACTTAAGTTGTTTCCATGTTTTGGTTATTGTAAATAATAATGCAGTGAACATGGGGGTGCATATGTCTTTCCAAATTAGCATTTTTCTTCCCCAATAAATACCCTGTAGTGGAATTGCTAGGTTATATGGTAGTTTTATTTTTAAGTTTTTGAGAAACTTCCATACGTTTTTCCTTAATGATTGTATCAGTTTACATTTCCACCAACCGTGCACAAGTGTTTTCTTTTCTCTGCAAATCTGCCAGCTTTTGTTATATTTTCTTTGTTATAATAGCCATCCTAATAGATATGAGATAGTATCTTATTGTGATTTTAATTTGCATTTCCCTGATAATTAGTGATCATCATTATATGGGATTGTAATGTACAGTATGGTGACTATACTCAATAACATTGTATTACAAATATGAAAGTTGCTAAGGAAATAAATTTTAAAAGTTCCCATCACAAGAAAAAAAGTTTTGTAGTTTTGTATAGTGACATATGGTAAATAGACTTACTGTGGTGATCATTTCACAGTGTATACAAATGTCGAGTCATTATGTGGGACACCTGAAGCTAATACAATGTATGTCAATTATGTTTCAATAAAAATATTTTAAAAATAGGATTTTTGTAGAAATTTCTCTTGGTGGACAGTAACAGATTTGGCCACAGTATGAGAGTTCTTATTTCATTATGTCTTTTTGATAATTGAATCATTCCTCTCATCACCTATTCATCAACAGATTTATAATTATATTGGTTTTTAGAGTTCTCGATACTTTAAAGCAAAATGCAGTTTGTGGCTATGAAAGAATGTTATACCAGGATGCTCTGTGCGGCCATAGTCATTGGGAGCTACAATGGGAAGTTGATTTTCTATCCACAGATATAGCTTTGGTTATTTGCAGATGTCGGAATGACCATGATGTTAGTATATTTGTGGATAGAGTAATGTACATCTGTGTGTTATTTGATAAAAAGGTATAGAGAGCTTTTAATTCTAGGGCCTCTATTCCCACACCATTGATAATCTAGAACATGAAAAATATGTTGTATTTTAGGTTATTGATTTCTAATTATGGGAGATATTTAGTGAGTTAATATAACTGTACTTTTAAATTTTCATATGCACTGCATGCAGTCATAAATCCTTTGGAGTGGCTTCATTCTTTATAAATATCAAGATGAAATACAAATAAATTACCCAAAATATCAGTCACTGCTCTGTGTGGATATTAAAGAGGAGGTGGAAAATTTTTAAGCAATGGGGGGTTGCTCCATTGTTCTAAGCCAAAAATATCAAAATTTGGCTTATAAGACTATGGAAACTAAAAGTCTGCATATTCCTATACAGGATTAATGCATTACTCAGCCTTGAAAATATTATTGCCTGGCAACTACAAGGTATGTTTAATTTTCTCAGTTTTATCTTTATTTCTTTATTTTGAATCCAGTATCATTCAAAATTTCTGATCTACTGACACTTAAAACCTCATTAGAGGGTACTTGGGTGCCTCTGTTAGTTTAGGATTTGACTTTGGCTCAGGTCATGATCTCACAGTTCGTGAATTTGAGTCTTGCGTTGGGTAAGCTCAAGCCCCGCTTTGGGTGAACTCCACTTGTCTCCCTCTCTCTCCTTCTCTCTCTCTCTCTCTCTCTCTTTCTTCCTCTCTTTCCCTCTCCTTCCTCTTTTTCTATGCCTCCCATGGGATTCTCTCTCTCTCCTTCTTTCTCTATCTCTTGCTCATTGAACCCTCTCTCTCTCAAAAAAAAAAAAAACACCTCATTAGAATATTGTACAGCTAATATTCTCCTCATGCTATAAGCGCCATTTGATATATAGACTGTTTTGTTGATTATAACTAGAGTTGATTCAAGATTTTTTCCACATATACTTAATTGTTTTTAGTTTAGGAAAATGGAGAACTAAAAAACACTCAAACTCAAACACTTCCCTAAAGAAGAAGTATTATGTGTTACATAAAGATAGTACCCTTCTTTGAAGACCTCAAAGTTGCTGAATATAGAGTTCTCTAATAGTCTGGCTGATTTTATTTTTTCCTCCAAAAGTATTCCAGAAGGAAAATAGCAGTAGTGGTGTTGACTTTCTGTTCTAGAATTCCTTAGTCAACCCCAGAAGAGAGAATAAACAGTAATGTGGGGGAGCAGTGATCTTGTCCTTGTTAGTTCCAGGGCATAATGATGATCTTGCCTAAAATAAAGATAATTAAGTTTGCTAAGGTCTAAGTATAAATTTTTTTTATCTTAGCTTATTTAACTCAACTCTTTCCATTTCATAACGCTATCTAATGTGATTAAATATAACTGTGATGGTAGTAGAACCTGTATTTGGTAGCTTAGCCAGTCATTACCTGTTACTGGAAAATTTGTCAATTAGCTTAAGCAGGCAGAGTGGTGCTAATAATGCCAAAATCACAGGCTTAGGTTTTGTGACATTAGCGTCTTTCAGAGAATGTCTTTCTTTCGTGGATATACAGAGAACTGCCCTAATCATTGCCAGCCGTATAATAAATGCATTCTGTGTTACACAGGGAACAGTGTGTGTTTGCCCAGCCATAAATGGAAAACCCATTTAAGAATGCCAGTTTGAAATGGTTGATCATATTTTTAGAATGATTGATTCATCTCCCTACTCCTTCAGTCATTCAGTCATTTATAATGTGCATATTGAATGCCTCTTATTGGCAAAGTGCTCTACTTAAATAAGAAATCTGTGGTGGATTTAAAAAGCAAAAAGTGTCTAAAAGCTCAGGCCCCATATATTATGAAGGTGCTCACCAAATCAATTTAATGGATGTTAATATATTCATCAATTAAGAGAAAATTGAAATAATTTGAATTTTACTCCTCAAACCATGCTGATTGAGCTTAGCTCTAAGTACTCAGCTACAGATCATGACACTTTTGATAAGGAAAGAAGAAAGCCACTTACCAGTAGCAGAGCTATTCATCTATTTAGTTACCAAAGACTATTGATTTTACATTCTGAATCACTTTTTAATATTTTCCTTACTGTAATTTTTTAGCTTAGAATAAAGTTTTTCACCTGTATAATGACAAGAGTTCTTCTCCAGTTTATCCTAATGCTTCTCCCTTTCTCATTTTTTTTTTTTAAATGCAAGTGTAACCACTGGTATAAATATCTTTCATTGACCACTGACTATGTGTTAAGCTCGGTGCTGGAACTTTAAGGTGACATCACTTGTTCTCGAACCAGGGTGATTTTGTTCCCCAGGAGACATTTGGCAGTATTGAAGGACAAATCATCTTCATGTGTGGAATGCTGTTAGCCACTAGTGGTTAGGGGCTGAGGATGCTGCTAAATATCTTCCAATACACAGGACAGTCCTCACGAGAAATGATTATTGCATCTAAAATGTCAATAATGCATGAATTCAGAAATATCTGTGGGGAGGTGTGGAGAGGATCTAAAGAATAAGGTCAGGTTTCTGCTATTCAGGCGCACCCATCTAATCCTGCCCTGATTAAAATCCTCCAATTAATACATTCCATGTTGCTCATAGCCCACAATCTCTTGCCAATTTTTTTTTCTCCCAACTCTCCAGCATTTTTCAACCCCAGAAGAGTATTGCTTTCCAAAGGGTAGGGCACTCTAGGCTCTTGTGTTTGTAAGATTTTGTACTTGCTTTCCTTTGTCCGGAATACTTTTCTTTCTGCATCTACAGAAATTCCGTTCATTCTTTAAATCTCACTTCAGATGTCACTTCCTCCTTGAAGCCATCTTTAACTCACCCTAGAAAAGGTATTCACTGAAACAAAACAAAAAGAAAAGATATTCCCTGCCTCCTTCACATTAGTCTTGTAGCTTACTGTGTATCCTTTTACTTTTGAATGAGCCATTTTGCATTAAAATTATTTATTAACCCATATCTCCTAAACTTGACTGCAGGGATTGAGTCTTTAGTTACAATAACATATGAAAATGTCTGGGGAAAAGTTTCTGTTCAAATATTTGATAAAAGAATAAAATAAGTACCTGAATAATTGTAGAAGGGGAATGACGGCTCTAAATTGCATGCAACTTTAAAAAATAAGTGTTTGGTGTACTTTATTCCCAGGTGTTTAAAATTCTGGGTATATGCATTAGGCATCATTTGACATTAAACAGACATAGATATGAAATTTGCATTCTGTATACACACATGAGAATGTAAGATTATTTCCTTTTCTCCTAATAATCCCAATACTTGCAAATAAACACACAGAGGTTGCTTATTAAAAAAAAAAAGATGCAACATTATGGCTTTTATACTCATATTTTAAAATACCACTGCATAGTTTATAAGTAGGTTTATATATTAAAAGTAGTTTTGGGGGCTTCTGCTTCCAGAAAGATAGAATAAATATTCTTTTCTTGATTCTTTTCACTGAGTACAAATGAAAACACTGGACGTTATATATAAAACAAACCTAAAAAGATTCTCAAAGGTAGACATTATATATATATATACATGTGTGTATATATATATATATATACACATATACATATGTACATATGTGTATATGTATATGTATATATATAATTATATATAAATTGGACATTATATATAAAACAAAGCTAAAAAGATTTTGAAAGGTAGAGACAGGAAGGCAAAATGGGTAATGACTTTGAGACCCAAGAAATGACATGGTGGTGAGTTCGCGGGGTTTACTTTTGCCTTATATGTCCCAGACTTGGAGCTGAAGAAGCCAGCAACCTCAAAACACCAACAATCACAAACGTAAAAAGCTCCAGCAGAAGTTTGCTGTCTTTAGGCAAAGGTCCAAGAAAGGGGTAAGCTTCACAAAACAAGATACTTTAAGACAATAACTGTTCTACTCAAGCAAAACAACTTCTCCTCTGTGAAAGACCCTGTGAAGGGGGCAGAATTTAAAGAGGAGGGAAGTGTCAATGAATCTCAACAACTTAAATGAATCTCCAGAGAATTATAGTGAGTGACAAGAGTTAATCCCAAAGGTTATACACTATATCGTTCCATTTATAAAGCATTCTTGAAAGGACAAGACTGATAAAAATAGAGATCAGAGTAGTGGTTGCTA
Source organism: Panthera uncia (assembly GCF_023721935.1). NCBI lineage: Eukaryota > Metazoa > Chordata > Mammalia > Carnivora > Felidae > Panthera > Panthera uncia. The sequence continues at coordinate 104,268,238 of NC_064816.1, read as the reverse complement.
GGAGTTAAAGAAGTGATGGAGCCCAGAGGGAATTGGGAATGGCTATAAAAGAGTAGCATGAGGCATCTTTATGGTGATGGAAATGTTCTGTATCCTGACTGTTTCAATGCCAGTATCCTGAGAGTGATATTGTGCTCTCGTTTAGCAAGATTACGACTGGCAAAACTGAGTAAAGGGTACATGGAATCTCCTTGCGTTATTTGTGGATTGCAAATGAACCAAGAATTACCTCAAAAATGGTTAATTTAATTCAAAATATGGCTTAGTAGTTCTTTAGAATATCTTTATATATACTATACTATAATAAAGTTTATTTAATGTTTTGTATGGGCCATGATACTATTCATGCTCATAGTAAATATTTTCTCTTCCCGTGTGGAGATATTAGTGCTGCTTTATTTGAAAGCACTAGTATCTAATAATAAGAAGGAACAATTTCTTTTGGCTGAGAGTAGAAGATCTGCTTACATGACCATTGTTTACAAATGTCATAAGATATGGTCCATGCGTTATGTCATATATGTTTTGTTGAAAATGTTATAAATTAATTAAGTGTGAGTATTCAGGAAACATGGGTAATTACATAGTTTTATACTTTGTGACAGTATTCTAAAAAGACATCCATAGAATATCCTACTCACAGCTAGTTCACCTAACATAGTTTCTTCTAAGCAGAATGATAATAAAATAATTGCACTTGAAAACAAATTTTCAGAAAAGTCAAAAGAAAATTAATTTATTGCTGAGATGCCCATAGGTCCAAAGCAGTTGACATCTGATGTCCTATCATTATATACAATAGTAATATCACACTATTATAGGTGGTACTTTACAAGCTGTTTAGATTCCTTGTTGGTAGAATCTAGGGCTGAGAAGAAGAAGATGTGTTAATCACTGGGTGGGTTTTAGATTAGTCCTTCTTCCCAAGATATATTTGCTAATGTCCAGCAGTCTTACGCTGGGGGAGCAAAATTACCAAGTAATCATGTAGGTCTATTAATGATGTAGTTACCTGTGTAATTGAAGACCTTGAGAATTTTGATAATCATGTATGGCTTTAAAGTTTTTAGATTGGGAAGGTACAAGCCATTAAATGTTACTCATCGTGGTCTTTTCTCCTTATTTTGCATTTCTTTAGTAGGGTGTCTTTTGATATGGGTTAAAAATAGAATACTTGGGCAATATTGTCTTGTGCAATGATTAAGAGCACAGCTTTTGAAGACTTCTAAGGATTAAAGCCTAGCTCTGTTCCTTGCTGACCTTATGACTTTGCATGTGTTAGTGAATATCTCTCTGCCTTAGTTTCCTTATTATTGAAATGAGATATTACTTGAGTCATTAAATGCAGGTGCTTAGAATAAAGCCTGGCATATAATAAGCACTTACTTAGGAATTAGCTATTATTATTATTATGCCAACATTAAGAACACTGTAGAATTATTATATTCTTTGAAAAGTTCCCTGTTTTTAGAGATTAGAAATGATGCTGAATTGGAACTTTACCAGAAACAGTAGCTTATCGTCTTTGACTATCAAGATTATGCTAGAATTAATTGGTTGGTTTTTGTTCAGTGCCTATTGTACACTGTTACTGGTGATGATGTATTGAATGATCCCTGCCTTTAACTACCCTGGATAGTAACATGAAGATTTTTATAATAAAAAATTAGACATTAAATAATCAATCCTTTACTCCCTGTTTTGAAACCATCAGTGGCTTCCTATTATCAAGAGAAAACACTCAACATAAAAATCAAACGTTCTCATAGGCTTGTCCTGGCCTCCTCTCCCCTCTTTCCCCACATCCTTGTTTCTAGCACTTCGAGATACACAATTTTCCCAGTACATCCCAGGTGCTCTATCAAGTCCTCTGTTCACTCTGATCTTAATGCAATTCCCAGTTTCTCTTATGGGAGAACTCTTCTCCATTTCCATATTCTGGCTTACATTTGCCTTATGTGGTATTTCTTCTTAGCTAAAATCAGGCAGTGAGAGCTTCTGTTCTCTTCTCAAACCACAGTGGAAATCCCTCTGTTGTATTAGCATTTTCTTCATTGTTTTATTATTTTTTTTAGTCAATTTGATTTTATATTTCAAATTTCTAAGCACAGGAAAGTACAAAGAAAAGAATAATTGGAATCCATGTTTTTTTTGTGTGTGTCTCTATCTCTTCCTTCTCCTCCTCTTCCTCTTTTTCTCCTCCTCCTCCTCCTTCTCTTTCTTCTTCTCCTTTTTCTCCCCCTCCCTTTCTTTGTCTGTCTCCTGCTTCCTCTCCCTCCCCAACACTGTGAATCCTTATGGGCAAGGATGATTTCTTACTCCACTTTGTGTCCCCTCAGTACCCTGTACAGTTATGGCACATAGGAAGCACTCAGTGTACATTTTATAAATAATTGTGTTCGCAGGAGATGGAATTGGTTTGAGATATTCTTGAGATACAGTGATGAGACCAGCATCATTTTGGTATATGACACCTTCCTTGATACAATAGGAACTTACTTTTAAAAGGCAGCATAAAAGCAAATTCTGACATACCTAGAAAACAGGAAACAAGTGTGCACTTGGCTAGGCGGTTATTGTAGCAATCTTAGTACAAGATGCCAAATCTGATTCAGGTGTTGTTTCCCATCTCAAAGGAAAATCACACAGAACGTTGTGACTAATAGGTTGTGGGGGATGGAGAAAAGTGGAAAAAATCAAAACCCATCAAGGATTACAGATTGGAAAAAGAAGCTAGTTTAGTTTGGGGGAAGAATTTAACACAAAATTGGTTACCTTACAGGGGCGGCAGGACAACTATGTGAGAATGTCCAGTGGGCAGTTACAAGGGTGGGGCTGGTGAGAGCTCTGCACTCCTTCTTCCATGTAGATTTTTAAAACCTTTGATCTGTAGCTTTAGGCTTACCTGCTTAACAACTTTGAGAGTTTAGGATGAACGGTTTTGCAAAATATACAGGTCCATTCCACCCTTTAATCTCTATAGTGCTGTCTAAATTTGAAGGTCTTCTGTTTGACTTTTCCATGGGATTTCAAGCTCTCTCCTGAACTAAGGCCCTGCCCTGAGTTCCAGATAAATTGTCTGCAGCAGTGTTCTGATCTATCTTGATCTATCTCTTCCTTACCACTGTGACACAACATTTTTTTCTTCTTAAAAACATAATTCCCTCAGTCTGTCATTTAAGGCACCACATGGCTTCAGCCTATCTTTCCCATCATCTCGCATCTGTACTTTGTACAACAGGTACGTACTGTTTTCTGTACCCATTACTCAGTCTCTGACCTTAGATTTTGTTCTTATTTTCCCAGTCACCTGGAAAGCCATCTTTTGCTATCTCCCATTGTAGAAGTTGTACCTTTTCTTTCAGAACTACTGTACGTGTAATCTGTCCATGAAACTTTTCATGATTCTTCAATTATATGTGATTTTTCTCCCTTGTTTGATTATCCATAGGTGTTTGTATCTCTCTTCTGACATGAAGTTTTAATGTTTTGAGCTATTTTTGAATTAAAAAAAAGTCTCTGACATTTTCACCAAACACACACACACACACACACACAAAACACACGCACACACACACACACACACACACAATTTTTATAAGCTTCTTAATGAAGTTACATGTTATATTACTTACCAATTTGTTTATACGTATTCAATAAGTATTTGTTGAGTGGAATTCATATGGTAATTGACAACTTGAAAATTGTGAACTTTTAGATATGGAAATTCTTTATGGAAGCAATCTTTGGAGAATTCCCCATTTTGAGAGGGAAGAGTAAGGGGAGCAGAGATGGGGCAGCCCAGAGATGATTTGCTTTGGTTATTCAGGGAGTTGTGGGAGGGCCTCCCTGGAACCCAGGTCAACTGTGGCTTAGCTAGTGAACAACTTAATTTCATGTAAATCAGCTATATTAATCATTTACAGAGTGAGACATTTCTGCTCCTATTTTATAGTTGTCCTGGCAAGTGGGTGCCAGAGGAAAAGGGAATTCCCTGGGTAACTAGACTCCAACCTCAAAGCTCTTTACTTCCTCTGGATGATTAATTATGTTGCATGGTTCTTAACAAAGGACCCTTGATTCAGATCTTGAAGCACCAGGGTATTAATGCTGCAGCACTTTCGCTGCATCCTGGGTCAGTTAAATTTTTCTCAAAGCTGGTTCCTATTTCTTGGCAGTAACTCTTCAGTTCTGGAACTTTAGTTCAAGCCAAAATAAACTATTGTCTCAGGTCTATATTTTTCCTGAAGCACTATGGCATTTTTATGGAATGTGGAGACAGTTTTATGTAAGACTTTAATGGTAACAATAAAGGATCCAGATCCCCATCTCTGGCCTGCTATCCTTTCCTCTATATCCCAGCAATGATTATACAGCTTCCAAAAAGAGAGCCATCTTGAAATTTCCAAGTGAAATCTGTCATTTATTTACTGTGTGATGTGATCCCCACTTTCCTGGGGTTTTTTCCTCATCCACAACAGCATAAAATTATTTTTTTTATGTGTCACTACATTTTTCCAGAAAAAGAAAGCGTTCTCCTATATCATGATTATATGGTTTAAATTTTGTCTTGTTATTCAATGAAGTAATGCTAATGAAGTCTTATCTTTTAAAGTAGCCATACTTTTTTTTATCTGTAAACATTTATTATTCATATGGCTAATAATAATAATTTAAAGAAGCCAATACTATACTAAATCTTAAAGACATTTTAAATACAAAAAAAGGGGGCGCCTGGGTGGCGCAGTCGGTTAAGCGTCCGACTTCAGCCAGGTCACGATCTCGCGGTCTGTGAGTTCGAGCCCCGCGTCAGGCTCTGGGCTGATGGCTCGGAGCCTGGAGCCTGTTTCCGATTCTGTGTCTCCCTCTCTCTCTGCCCCTCCCCCGTTCATGCTCTGTCTCTCTCTGTCCCAAAAATAAATAAAAAACGTTGAAAAAAAAATTTAAATACAAAAAAAGACAAAGCTTGCTTATTCTTGATATTTGTTTTGCAATATGTATTAATGTAATTTCAAAAATACGTGCCATAGGATGAATTTGAATGCTGTGGGAATATCACTGGCATGATAGGGTCAACATGTTAATATCTAGCGTTTTGAAGGCTAGATTTTCCCACTTCAATGAGTGAATAAAGGAAACTCTTTAGAGATTATTATGTTTCCATTATTTGAGTTTGTTGTATGAGCTCTCCAAAACAGGGTTTGCAAATGGAAGAGTTTGAAAGCAAACTGGAATTCTGAAGTTATATCTCTGTAAGAAGATGAGCTAATGTATACATGGTAATCCTAGAGAAAGTGAAGTTCATTAACTTTTAAAAATTTTATTGTTTTACTAAATGCTTATCTTTTAAAATGAGAAATTATGTTCCAGCAATTTTATGTGAAGTACCATAATACACTTTTTGTGATTTGTTGTTGTTGGCTATTATAAACAATTAAAAGTTTCCGTTTTGTAGAGTTGCCACTAGGATATAATAACTGTTCACAGCAGCTTTAGTTTCATGTTCCATAAAATTGAGCTTCCTGTCTTTACATTTTAGAACCTAGATCATGATCCTTGAGATTTTGCTATGCTAATGCATACAATTACTAAGGGAAGGAAATGGTGTAATATGAGAAGACAAAGAAATCAAACCATCAAAGTAGACTTTTGCATAACAAGCAGAATCTTGGTGCTTGTTGAATTTAGCTATAGCATTTACTAAAACATATCTTTGAGCCATATGTCTGGAAATGTCTTACCATTTTAATGTGGAAAGCACAGAGACCTCACTGAGTTAATGTTATGGTGACTTCATGAAGCAAACCTGGATTATTGGTAAAAATGAGCATTGACAGTGTTCTTCCAACACTCATTTTATGCATGTTTAAGTATTATAGGATTGTGGGAATTGTGTGTTGATTTCTTTTTCTCAACAAAAACCTCATTTGATGCTTTTAGAGTATAATAACAGTCAGAAAAGACCTCAGGTTATGTTATTAAAAACTTCCTTCTCATAGAACTATTGAAATACATAAATTAAGGAATTTTTCTAATATTTGAGTCTTATTTATAAACCTTAGGTAAAGTATAAGGTTTAATAATGGTTTAACATATAGCAAATATATTTGTTATATTTGTTTCTTGGTGCGTACCCACGTGTATAGAAACATAAAATATGCAGCCAAATTTCATTTAGTGTAGCAAATACTTTTTGACATATGAACAGCATTCTATATAGTACCTTGAGGATAATGAGCTAGCAGTGAAGAGAAACACTTATTTAAATCAATTATTATCTTAGAGCAGAAAGTTTAATACAGATTGACTAAATCATAATTCTTTCATACTTCAGATTTTAATTTTAGATCAATGTGATTTATTTAAGTGCAAAATACTAGAGCTCTTCTCAAATTGGTGATTAAATACAAATATGAATTATAGAGCTTTCTCTTTTCATTATGTATACCTCCTCATGTTCCATGGAATACTTTTAATAAGACATTGCTTTATAGCCAACTAAGTACGTGATAGAGACCTGTTTGTAATATAACAAGCATTTAAAACATAATCACTTAAATACAGTATTCCTACTAGCCCAGATTTTTAATAGCATGGATTTTACTGAGTTTGATATACTTTATCAAACTCACGTTTAAGACTTTTCTGTGTTACAAAGACAACCTCTTCTTCAGTTGCGAAATAGTGTATTCCAGAGTGGAAAGAGGTAAATGTATAGGTTGTGAGATAGTTAATAGAAAGCCAATATCACTTTATTGGAGGTCTGGGAAGAAAAAAAAATACAATTATGTTGTAAAAATAGATCTCAAAATGCTTTAGAAACTTTGTCTATGGTAAAACTGTTTCTTTATGGGGAAGTTTATAAAGTACCTTTATGTGTATTATCTCACTTCTCCATGTAAGAAATCTACGAGGCTGGAAATAAACTGAGAATAAAGAATTACAATTGTTGGGTAAATGAATAGGGATGAGCACTGAGGTTTTATGCCAAGACTGTTGTTGGCATTTTCATTTCCATAGCCATCGCCAGAAAACTTAGGGTTTTAGTGTAGATTAATTAACATTTATTGTGGGGCAACGAATATGGAACTTAATTATAACCACAATATTTTTAATTTCCAATATTTCATAGTAAGTGCCCATTATAGAAGATTACCTGGTGTTGTAATGAAATGTAAGCTTAAATATAGGAAACCCCCCCCAACCTTAGTACTGCCGCATATCCATATCCATATGCATACACTTAAATGCATGTGAAACAAAAAGACTCATACACACTCCTCAGAATGTTATATATGTTTCTGTGTAATTTTCCTTTTGTTTACTATTTGTAAGCCAACTTCTTGCTAGAGACCAGGTGCTTTTTATATTTTAATTACATTGTATAGTACTTTAAATAGCATGATAGTCCAGAGACCATCTGAGAAATGTTTTCTTTCTTTGTTGAAGGTCCCAGTAGTTCAGGTACTCTATTGTCTTTTTCCAGACAATTTTTTACATTTTCCTTTGTTTTAAGTTATAAGTTCCTGAAGTAATTTCAATGTAGAAATATTTTCGAGAGAAAATAATTCCAATTTCCATCTTAAAAGAAAAATATTATTGCAGTTGTGGGAAGTTTGGAGTTTCTTTTCACTGGTATGAGACTATGTCTATGCTTTTAGTTTCCAGTATTTGGATAAGTGAAGGGTGGTCCTTTTCTTCATGATGTATTTTTTACTATGCTTTAGGTTTGGCACAGTTATTATTTCATTTAAACAACAAAACACTTACATGTGGTGATTATTGCTGGATACCCCAATAATCTATGATTAGTGGTGGTTTACTGTGTGTTGCATAAGGTAAAAAGAAATCTTTTTCACTTATTTAAGGTAACTCCTAGCCTTTCTTTGCCCACAGTAACATGAGCATAACCTCTGTGATTTACCCATTTTGTTGATTTGATTATCAGGTCAACACAGCATTAAGGGTTATTAATGAATCATAGAAAATTGTTTTCAGTTTTATAGATGAACTTTAGAATACTGCTTTAAATACTATTGTCTAGTCATTGAGGTCAATTCCAAATTAGCTAGGCATATACTCTTAACCTGATCAATCTTTCTTTTCTAAGACTTTATTACTGTAGACATTGCTCTTCATGATTTTATGATAGTTTCTGAATACCATAATTGAATTTGTGAAATAGTAAGGTGTTATGTTGTGCTGGGGCCTTTTTAGTAGGAGTTACTTTAGTAGGGACTTTCAGGAGTCAGTTGTTAAATTTTCAGGAAGTTTGAGATGACAGTTGACATCACCTTAAAATTCATTAAGGTGAGACTATTTGCATCATGGAAAGTGGCAACTTGTATAAACCTGACATTTTTCGCTACCTACCAGTACACAATTGGGACTGAAATATTGCACAAGTGGTAAAAAATTTCAAAATCTACAAATGTTTTATATATGTACCAGAAATGTGTATGAATTTGACTACATGCATATGTGACCAATGGTGATTACATAAAATAAAAGATTTTAAATGTTTAGAATATAAATAGATATACATATACCCTTACACACATGCAAACATACATTTTTTTATTTGGCTTACTTTGAAAATAAAAGATAGTGCCATTTAATTATGCTCAGAACAAAAAACGTACTTTAATTTTGACTTTACTTTTTAGTAACAAAGCTGTAAAAAGAAAATATGAAAGAAATAAAATCATACAGACTTGCAAAACCCATTTATTTTTTTATAGGAAACATAATTAAACCTTGCTGATTGGCCAAAGAAATTATGAGCACAGCTGGGTCTTTTAAAATATGTATTGGTAGAAAGAGCTAAAAAAATAAAACCACCTCCTTTTTAAAATCAATTTCATTTTTAAAAAACACATCAAGATGTATTTCAGTAAAGGCTAGGTGTGAAATGACAGTTAAGTGATTCAAATAAAATTAAAAGACTAATAAATGTGATTTAGTAAAAATTTCAGTTAATTAAGTCTGATTCATGATACATCTTTAGTTTAATAATATTATTAAAAATAGGTGTATATTATTGAATTGGTACTACATCTTAGATATACACACTTTAAATTCCCTAATTTTTCTCTTTACAACAACTCCATGTGGGTTCTGTAAATGGGGAATCTGAATTTCAGAAGACAGGCTCAGAAGACCACACAGTTAGTAAGTAGCCACGGTGGATTTCCAACTCCAGTTGGCTGGCTTAAAGCTCCTGCTACTTTTCCCGTGGTCATGCTTCCCTTCCAAATATGTAGAAGTTTTAACCAGTATATAAAGCTGTAAACTGATACAGCTTTAATTGTAATAATAATTCTGTTTAATCAATGCAAAACTTTAAAATATATATACTAAGATTTTTTTCCACTCATTGGAAATTATTACAAGATAAGCAGAGGATATGCTGTGTGTGTGTGTGTTGGAAAATTACATTTTAGGATAAATTGTACGTGCCTTCTGTAGAACACAGGTGTTGACTCTCAGGTGTTAAGTACAACAAAAGTGTTGATACTTCTAGCCCCTTTCCCTCCACAGTGTAGTGGAATACTAAATGCCATTTAATATCTAATTCTCATAAGCTTTTGAAACATTTCAAAAGCTATAGGCTGTGATCTATGACATGTGAAAAAATTATTAAATCATGAGTTTTGATGGAATGCCTCAATTTGATGTAAAATATTATGGATGTATAGATAATTGCATTTAAATTCTTGGGTTTCTGTGTCAAATGTATAATTGCATGTAAGACTTTTCAAAAATTTCTCTTAGAATTTTCCTGTGTAGCAATTCTTAAGGATTTACAGAATGTTTTGTACCATATGTAAGATTGAAGGAAGGCTTCATGGGTAGATGATTAGAATCTGTAATATATGCAAATATGTGTGTATCTTTTTATAATTGTCCCTCCCATGAAATTTAGTAATAATGATATTATTCAGGTATTTCCCACAAAATGATCTGACAAAAACACAGGTTATACACCACCAAACATTAAATTGTAATAAACAGCTGCTGTGATGTTATATCCCAAATAGCTACTTATAATTATTTGTGGATTTATATTTAGAATTGATCTTTAGCTTTTCTTCTTACCTTGATTGTAAGCTACTTTAGGATTGGTATGATGTTGGACTGATTAATTTGATAGCACATGACACATTAAAGTATATATATATAATTATATTTATATAATTTATATAATTATAAATATAATTTATATAAATATAAATATATATTTAAATATAAATATAATTTAGATTTAGATTTATATAAATATATATATAATTTTTATATAGTATATATAATATATAATTATATATTTATAATAATTATAAATAATTATATTTATATAATTTATATAATTATAAATATAATTTATGT
>NC_064816.1:104207450-104252852 GCF_023721935.1 Panthera uncia | reverse complement strand
ATTTTGAGATCCATCAGCACGTGTTTGTCATTTTCATACTATGCCCAAATATACTCACATTAGATTGATTCTTTATTATTTGGGCAAACTATCAAATCACAAGCCGTTGATTTAATAACAGAGCTCTGATTGTTTATTTGTTTATTTATTTGTTTGTTTGTTTAATAGAAAGCACATATTCCTTAGTCACTGTGAACAGAATTCTATTTGTGGAGGATATTTAAAGAGTGTTCCATAAATGTAAGTTCTAAAGTCTTACACTTCTTCCTGTTGGGAAAATCCCTTTACAAAAATAATCACAAATTGACTTCAGTGCACATGAGTCACCCAAGACTGTTTTCCTTATTTCTGGTACAGCTGCACTAGAGAAATAGATCACAAAGCTTTTAACTCTAACAACAGCATTCAAAAGGAAACTAACTGCTGCTTAGTGTATGGGCCAGAATCCCTAGTTGGTTGGGATTTTATGATTGTTTTTATTTTATTACTTTTATATATTATTTATCTATTAAAGAGACAGAGAGAGAGAGAGAGAGAGAGAACACACATGAGTAGGGGTGGGGGAGAGAGAGAGAAAGAGAGAGAGAGAGAGAGAGAGAGAGAGAGAGAGAGAGAGAGAGAATGAATATCTTAAGCGGGCTCCATGCCCAGCATGGAGTCCCATATGGGGCTCGATCTCGCTACCGTGATATCATGACTTGAGCCACAATCGAGAGTCAAATGCTTAACTGACTCAGCCACCTCGGAGCCCTTTATTTATTATCTTTGTTTCCTTTTTACTGTGAAATTAAAGCAAAATCAATTTGTAAATTATTTGCATTTAATCTTCTAATATGATTATTTCTGAGGTTAAATAATAACTAAGTGATTTACTTCTCAAACCCTCTATATGAAGAAAATTATTAGGAGAAAACATTTCCAAATAAATAAATATGTGCACAGTGTTTAAGAGAGTGGGTTTATTTGTTTATTAAATCCCCCTGAGCAGAAATTTAGACATTGATCCCTCTGAGCCTTATAAACTGTTACTTCACCAGTTTCATTGCAAAATCATAATTAAACCTTGCTTATTTCATTTGTAGACAATCAAAAGTGACACAGATATGTTAAGGTCTTCATTAATTTTCAATGTAAAATAGAAGTTTGCTGGTTACTATGTAAATTCTAAACTTAGTAGGTTTTAGGTTGAGTTCTGTTTTCAGAACAAAATTTTCCTACGGTTAAAAAAAAACCGAACTTTCTAAATCCTGATTCTATCAACCTATCACTGTCAATTACTGAAGTCTTGGAGTACAATGTTAGGGTCCTTCCTTGAGAATGGCTAGAACTTGCAACTGAGTATTGAGTGCCTGCAATGTGTGGGCACTGTGCTAACTGATTTACTTAATTTAATCCCCTACACTTTAATTATTTGTTAAAGATGAGAGAAAAGGAAGTTTAGTACTGAATAAGCAGATTAGTGGCAAAGACTATGCTATGCTCTTAACATCTGTTCATTTGGCATCTTGGGTAATAAAGACTCTGTGTAGATTTAGCTTTCATAGCCTAATTTAGTATCACAATTAAAGGGTGGTATTTCTCAAATCTTTGTTTTTTGAAAAGGCCATGCAGTATGCAAAGGGTATTTAGGGAGTTCTGAAAATGTACTTATGTCTATTTTTACAGTTGACACGTGAGGCCTAGAAACATTGTGTGACACTATGAGACCTTCAATGACCCTTTAGTCACCCTGAGTCTCATTTTTCTCACCTATAAATAGAGCAGGTTTACAAATAGATGATTTGTAAGAATCTATTCAAATTCTAAAATTCATGCATATTAAATCAAGATGTATTAATTAAATCCAAATTTATTAATTAACTAAACATATTTAATAGAATAATTAAATTAGTATTAACTATGCTTTGATGTATTATAAAAACATAATACTCTTCTAAAATCTGTTGACACATTTCTAGAAGTATAGCTTAGGAAAATGGCAAAAAAGATTTATTTATTTATTTTTTTAAGTGTTTTGAGAGACAGAGAAGAAACATGAGCAGGGTAGGGGTGAAAGAGAGGGAGAGAGAGAATCCCAAGCTGATCCCAAAGAGCCTGACACAGGGCTTAATCTCATTGGATGCAGAGCTTGATCTCAGGACCCTGAGATCATGACCTGAACTGAAATCAAAAGTTGAACACGTAAGCAACCAAGCCACCTACGTGCCCCTGTTTATCTGGATTTTTAGTTGAACTGAAGTCCTATATAGTATTGAACAATGCTAAAATGGGCTTGAGGGTTGCTATAGACATATCCTGAGTACAAACCTGAATGCTGCTAAACATCCCACAGTGCCCAGGCTAGCTATCACCACCCATTCATCTTGAATATGTGCATATTTCACTGGACATAAATGTAATAAGAATTATCCAGTCCAACATATCAATCAATAGTGCTGGGGGTTGTAACTATAATCTGTGTGAAGTCTGTTCCTTCACTTGTGTAATATTCAGTCACTTTGGTTTTAAATTTTACAATAGTGACACTGATTTGGTACTTTTCTACCTGAACATGTTTAGAGATATCATTATAGATACAAAATGAAAGTGATATTTCTCATGTTTATCTACTATTAATTGAGGTAGTAAGTGCTTTGAGAAGTTAATATAAGTAGTATTGCTGTGATGCTTTCTCTTTTTTTAAGCTAAAGGTGATTTAAATTCTAATAACAGAACAAAACCCTTTAGGGTTATGACTGGAATCATAATCCACAATCAAAGTGTGGAAATCAAAGATCCAGCAGAGATTCAGAATTAGGTGCTTAGTACTGGGAATATGAAGATTAATAAAGCACACTTCTTAATCTTACATTAGCTGGAGTCTAGAGTTCAGAGAAGCAAAGGAGATTTAAAGATAAAAACAAGCTCAATCACTTATAAGACTTACTTTTCTAAAAATGTATTAGAGTCAGTGTGGTGACTGGACAAAAAAGGCTCAGAATCATAGCAAAAAACAAGCCCTCATACTCTTAGAAGATGGAGGCTTGTCTTCCACAATAAAAACAAAACAAAATGAACAAAATGAAACACACACACAAATAAACCTTTTTTTGGAAGCTCTCCTGCTACATGTCCCAAGGAACTTACCAAGCTGCTAGCAGAATTGGTACTGAATTGTTGGTACCTCACTGCAAAAGCTATATGGTGTTTTCTGAAGTCATGAGAGATCTCAGGACTTTTTGCCCTGTTGACAGTTGTCAATTAGATGTGTCACGATTCCTCTGGCACTGCCAAGTTACTTCTTGCCTCTAATTTCTGAGAAGAGTTTCTCCCTTTGTATTCTTCAACACCATGTAACTCCATGCCATTTCCTGACATTTTTACTGAATGGAAGGTAAATGGAGGGGGGCATATATGGAGGTATACATCCTCTTCATGACCTTGTCTAGTGTGTCTGCATGTATTACGATGTAAATGTGAATGCCAATATTATCTTTATATACTTGTTTCTAATTTAAGTTTATTTATTTAAGAGAGAGCATGAGCAGGGTAGTGGAAGAGAGAGAGAGAGAGAGAGGGAGAGAGAGAGAATTCCAAGCAGTCTTTGCACTGCCAACACAGAGTCCAATGTGGGGCTCAAACTAATGAACCACGAGATCATGACCCAAGCTGAAATCAAGTGTCGGATGCTTAACTGACTAAGCCACCCAGGCACCCCAGATTGTCTTTATATTTGCCTTCAATTACTGAATAAATGAGAACAGTAGTATGCATCATAGATTTATATTCTAGTTGAGGAGATAAAGGATCCGTGTAGTGACAGCATGTGGTAATAAGCCTTGGAGGAAAAGAATAAAGATCGTTTGATGAGACCTCAGAGGAAGGGTGCATTCTTTAAATTAATATAATCAGGAAAATATAATGGAATGCTGTATGTCAGCAGCTTTTCACTAGGGATTCCACTGGAGGTGCGAATGGTGATTGTTGTGAACTCCTTTGCTAGCAGGCACAATTCAAACATGTACGTGTGCCTTGTTTTGTTGGACAGATGGCCATGATATTTTGGTAGTTTATGTTTTCTCTCTGGGATACCACAAGAAGCATAAAGTCAATTCTGGGCATCTGTAACCAGTTTCTAATACTAGAAGCATCTAGCAAGATTGAAGAAGTTTACAGTTACCCAGAAGACATATGCTGGCGTTGTCTTTGTATTAAATACTTTGAACTTGGTAGTGAGAGCTAAGACTTTGCTAAATTTGACTGAAGGAAATTGCATTGTATTCCTATTTTGTGTGTCTTTGGCTTCTTTTTAAATTTCAATCAAAATTACTATTTTATTAAATATATGTGGAATTGTACAATATTAATTATGTTAATTTCATAAAAACTTGTTAGTTCTTTGTGTATTTTATTTTGTATTTATGTCACAGAGGAAGAACCATAAGGCTGACATCTTACTATAAGAAAAAACTACATAGTAAATAAAAAATAAGAAGGGCAAGATAATGAAATTAAAATCAATTGTTAACATGTCACTGTTTAAAAACAAAGGAACTCTGCTAAGAAGAGGCTGTAAGGTAAAAACAGATTCATATATTGATGGGCACAAAAAGTAAGAAATTGAAATGAGTTATTAAATAGATAACTTTTAGGGCACCTGTGTGGCTTAGTCAGTTAAACGTCCAACTTCGACTTAGGTCATGATCTCATGGTTCATGGGTTTAAGCCCCGTGTTGGTCTCTGTGCTGACAGCTCGGAGGCTGGAGCCTGCTTCACATTCTGTGTCTCCCTCTCTCGCTGCCCCTCTCCCCCTCGTGCTCTGTCTCTCTTTCTCAAAAGTAAATAAACATTAGAAGTTTTTACATAGGTAACGTTTAGTTTTTTAATGATTTTTTTTATTCAAGTACTATCAACACACAACACATACAAATTCATAAGTGTTTCAGGTGTACAATATAATGATTCAACAATTCCATACATTCCTCAGTGCTCATCAAGATAAGTGTACCCTTAATCCCCTTTACCCACTTTCCCCTTCCCCCCACCCAACTCCCCTCTGGTAACCTCCAATTTGTTCTCTATATTTAACAGTCTGGTTTTTGTTTGTTTGTTTGACTTTTTTTCTTTGTAATTTGTTTTGTTTTTATATTCCATATATGAGTGAAATCATATGGTATTTTTCTTTCTCTGATTTATTTCACTTAGTCTTATACCCTCTAGGTCCATCCACATTGTGGCAAAACAGTATGGACGTTCTTCAAAAAATTAAAAACAAAATGACCATATGATCCAATAATTTCACTACTGGGTACTTACCCAAAGAAAATAAGAACACCAGTTCAAAAAGATCTATACACCCCTATGTTTATTGCAGTACTATTTACAATAGGCAATATATGGAAGCAACCCAAATGTCCATCCATAGATGAATAAAGGTATGGGATAATTATATATATCCCATAAAGGTATGGGATATATATAAACTAGATAATAAAATTATATATATCCCATAAAGATATGGTATATATATAAAATAGAATATTACTCAGCCATAAAAAAGAATGAAAACTAGGGAACTCTTTTAAATTGGCTAAAATTCCTGTAACTGCCATTATCTCAAAATTATAAAGGAGAGAGGAAGCAAAGAGAAGGACTTTGTTACATTTGTAAGTTTATTCTAGGAATGGAACACAATGCCAAGGAAGATCGTTACCTACTTTGTGGAACCATCTACATATATGTTGTGGATGACTTTAGTAACCTGAATATTTTCTTCATGCAAATTATGAGATCTATGTTTTCAAATTATTCATGTCCATACTTGCACTAAATTATTAAATTGGGACCAATTTAGGAACAACCCTGTGCTATTATTAGGTCTCTATGTCTCTATCTCTCTCATTTTAAAATGTGACCTAAAAATATATATATTTTATAAAGTATCTTATATCTTTCTTTTCTCCTTTCTGTCATTACATAATATAGCATGATTGTGTAATAAGTTACTATTGTAATATTTGCTGATATAAGCAGCTATTGATAAATACTGACACAATCATGTATGCTAATTTTTATTAATTTCATTTTAAGAATTAGTTGTATAAAAATAAGCTGAAGTGTAATGGGAGACAGTCAAATCTGTAAACTAAGATTTACCATTACATAATAGTAACTATTCTATTACATAAAATTTTTAGCTATACACAGTGAATCTTTCAATATAGCCCACCAAGTAAGAATCTAAATGCCTTTAACAGAAATAAGCAAGGTATGCTCTAAATTATTTATTCAAAACATATAGTTGGATATACAGATATAATAAAAAATGAATATATCTTCAATTTCACTAAACTGGAATTTATCTGACTTTCTTCATCCCTGAGAGCATATTAGACAATCCCATCAATAATCAAAGAGACAGTGAGCAGGAAGGCTGGATGATGAAAAAGTACATCAACCAGTTGACAATCACTGGTCCAACCCATAGAATTATTTTTGCATGTTGAATACAACTATTACATTGCTATTGCTGTTACTAAACTAAAAAATGGAAATTCCTTTTTTTTAAGCTTTGAAATTTGGGTTTGCTTTATAAGTAAAAAGAAGATATTATTATAGCTGTATGTTTTTCACATCAAAGGTGCGAGAAATAGTGGATGTTTTCAGTGCATATTTCTATTGTGGATTTAGTATAATGGTTTTCAATCCTGTTTTTCCTGTAACATCTCAGTGTATAACAGACACATTCATTAGTAATAGTAACTCACTAAGGCTACGGTTCTCAAATCTGGAGAGTGGATCGTAGATAGGCAAGTGGATTTAAGAACCCCTGAGGAAGGTTGTTTACTCTGGAAAAAGAAATATGGAAAGGTTGAAATTCTTACCCATTTAGAAGCTGGAGTGGCAAGTTGGATAATTTACCATAAGGAAGTCTATTTCCCATTTAAATGTGAAAATTACTAGCATCAATAGGATTATTCTATAAATTTCCCCATCTCCATCCACAATCCTTATGCCCATGTAAAGATAATTATAGCTTCCTGTGTCAACTATTTGTGCAGCTTTGTTAATAATAAATGAATATCTGTCATTTTGAATAGAAAACAAAACATTGATACAAGAAGTTGCAAAGGACTAAAATAGGCTGTGGCTTAGAATTCATTCTTCCTTCAGAATATGAAACAAATATTCATTGTAGTCTAAGCTATAGAGACATTCCTTTACATTTTGATATTTTACAGACATAGGTAAATTATGTCCTTCATTTAAACAAGTTAATAAGCTTACCCAGGGTAGCCAAAAAAATATACTCAATCATACTTTAATATTTCTCTTTTGCTAAAAAGCATTCTGTGCCACTACTGAACAGACCAAGCCCTTACATTACTTGTCTTCAATAAAACATTATTATCTTTTGGCATCCCCTTGTACTAGGGGAAATAAAAAGTCACATGTGGAGAAGTTCTAAATGCTAGACAGAAATGATCCTTGGAGGGCAATTTTTATCCTCCACGGAAGTATTGCAGACTTCTTCCATTAGCATAGTCCCAGGGAGCAAAAGGTTAGGGAACTGGGACCGCCAGCTCTACCTGAACACATAAGTCAACATTTCCTCCAAGCAGCGAGAGAGTGTGAGAGTGCACCCACATGTGCATTAAAGTATCTGAGACGAGAAACAACAATTGTAATATTTTACATTGGAATATACTGTACAGATGGTGACATTTTGTTTGTGGTTGTAGGGAAGAAAGTAAGGCAGTTTCCAGATCCCACCCCCCCACCCCCAACACCTACCATTTGGCATTGGATATAGGAGGTTGAAAAAAAGGAGAGATTTTTGCCTCAGTTGAAACAGCTGGGAAACAGATGGAAGCTGGTGTGCAATTTGCCAAAAGCCTGGTCCAAGTCTCCCACCCATTTTCCACCAAAGAAAAGCCAGTCAGGTGACAGTAGTAGAAGCTTTAGGGTCAGCAAATGATGGGCTTCAGGAAATGCAAGAAAAAAAAATTAATCAAAGATATAGTAAATACAAGTCCAGAATTATAGTCCCAAGGAGCATGTTTTCAATAGCACCGAAAAAGTGGGAGCAAACCTGGTGAAAACCACAACAGAATCACAGATACACAGATGAAAGTGTCCACCGAATTAATTGATGTTGGTGTTGCCTCAATTACATCGGCATTCTCTCTCTTAGGTGATGAATTAAGGAAGCACACACCCACTCTTTATCATGTTAGTTACAGTATAATTATTCCATGTGTGATTATGGTAAATTTAAGTATGCACAGTTCACATTGTTTTAGTCACTGGATTTTACTGTGAGCTACTTTGGTTTGGAATTCAAGCATTCAATAAATTGCTTTTGGATTTAAATGTTGAATTATAGCCAGACTTTTGTTTAAATTCAGTCACTGGATGTATAAACCTCCTGTTGTATATTTCTAGTTAGAATGGGCATGTATATAGATCTACTCAAGTGACCATTCGTAACAAGCATTGGCCCAAATTTTGTGTGCTTTTTATTTGTGTGTGTGTGTGTGTGTGTGTGTGTGTGTGTGTGTGTGTGTTGGTTTTTAAGCACTTTTGAATACTACAAAAGTTAAAGTATTTCAAAAATAAATATAAATTAATAGGCTTTCCTCATTGTGCATTTGTTCATTCATGCTTATGTAAGGGACGGTGTTAACCGTGATTCATTCAAATTGAAAGGCTCATGAGAAAAAATGT
Source organism: Panthera uncia (assembly GCF_023721935.1). Taxonomy (NCBI): domain Eukaryota; kingdom Metazoa; phylum Chordata; class Mammalia; order Carnivora; family Felidae; genus Panthera; species Panthera uncia. The sequence goes on along the minus strand of NC_064816.1, from coordinate 104,244,146 downwards.
TCTGACTTTGCTGTCAGTTTCCAGAGTTGCTTTACTGAAAGGATCAGAGTATTGTCCCCATATAAAGAATAATCAGCTTCAGATTTTAGACTGAGTATGGTTCCAAATTGGCAATAAAACTTGATTCACGTGAGAACATAGATCCTGTGCGAGGGACTTCTGAATATTCTAGGCTGTGACTGGGTTTCCAGTCTGTCAGGACAGCCAATGGAAAAATTAAATTAAAATAATTCAGTCATCTAGAAGATTTACTCACAAAGAATAGCTAAATGCTCCAAAGATGAAGAGATTGGTAAATCTATAGCAAAAAAAAAAAAAAAAAAAAGAAAGAAAGAAAAAAGGGGGGCGGTGATGATGGACTTCAGGTTCCACTTTGATTCAGGTAAGTTGGCACTGTGTGCACACGGCCTACCTGAGAGCTGACACATCATCTATTACATAAGTTATATGTGATCCTAGTGGCTTACTCTAAAGTACAGCATGTATGTGACATGTCACAAACCATTTTTGCCTTGGATAAAGCCCTACCTTCTCTGCCAAGGTAAGGAACCAGTCAACACAGGAGTAAGTGTCCACACAGGGGTAAGCCCAGAAATGTGGTCACTGAAATCCGAGGAATTTCTGACTGCACCACTGCATCGGTGAATCATACTCTGTGATCCCTCAGAAGCAAAGTAATGGCCAGTGTCCCAATATTTTGATGCAGGCTTTCTGTAGCTGCTGCTACTATTGGATCTATACAGCTTTACATCTGGCCAAACAAGATTCTAGAAAGAATCAGAACTAAACTGTTCACATTAGAGCACCTTGTCTAGCGGATTCCCACTATGCAGGGAATTCTTGACTTCAGTTGGACTTTCCAGACAGACAGAAAAGAACACTGACATATGTATATTATATTAAATTACTATTAAATACTAATAATATATATATAGTACTTAACATATTTAACTACATACATATAAATGCACATAGTACTTAGCATATTTAAGCATCATTGAATGAAGAAACAAATGTTTCTTGCCCTTGAATGTTGACCAAAAAGATCTTTCCTAAAGTATACCATATTACATTTGTCAATTTAAAAAATAAAATGTCACTCTTTGTAATTTTCCTATATTCTCTCATTTGGGCTCAAGAAGAGTTTGTTGTACTTCCATCTGATAAAGACATCACAATTTGTGTGTACATGCTCAAAAATAGAGAACTGAAGTGATTTTTAAGGGAGCACAAACACACCACTTTACCTTGTTTATGTTGCTATTTCCTGAAGATAGATTCAACATGAATCACTAGAGCTGGTTCAATTACCTGTTATTTGTTTAAACACGTGGAATTTTTTTGCATTATAGGCACACATTGTGTTCTTCGGTATATTAAGAATGTCTTCTAACATACATCTCAGGGATATGATGAGGATAAGTGAAATACTATATGTTAATTATGTCTTAAACTCCTAGGAAAAAACATGGAATAATACACCCTAAATTATTATTATTTCTACATGGCATTATAAGATTTGGTGTTTGGATAGCTTTTGTTAGGTGTTGTGCATCTTATGTTTATCTCATATATGATGAAAAAACATTAACAAACTTTGCATATTTTGAGTTATATGAACACAATTTTATTTATAGACTCCACATTGGAATATTTATTGTACAAAATTAAAGAATAGCAATGCTATTGTCCTTGAAGAGGCTGAACTGAAATGGAAATTAAAAGATCAGTAGAACACATTCATATGTATGCTTTGAGCTTGAACTGACTTTTATGGTCCAGTTGCTAAACATTTAAATTGCTTAAATGTTCATAAACTAAGTCAACACTTTTTTTAGGAATTATAAAATTTAATCGTACTTAGATCCCAACTGTATATATGTTAAACAACTTATTAGACATAAATTTATATCTAAAATTATTTCCTAGAAATGGTTTATTTTATATATTGATCTTTTCATTATAATAGCATATTAAGAGCAATTAAATTTTTTGTTCATATTTTGGAATTTAGGCTGTGAGTCACATGAGCGTAGATTGAAAAATAAGAAGTATGTCTTATCCTGTTGTGAGATCAGTCTTAACTATCTTTGCTCTATTTTTCCCATGTCTAACACTACCTGAAAAAAGGAGTTACTCAATAAATGCTTCTGGTATGAATGTTGTGATTGAATGCATTTGAATGAACGAAGCAAATCTACTTCTTTCTTACTTTTTTTCTTTTTTTCAGATTCCCAGGAAGGAAATTATAAGTCAGAAGTCAATAGCAAACCCAGGAAGGAACGGACAGCTTTTACCAAAGAGCAAATCAGAGAACTTGAAGCAGAGTTTGCCCATCATAATTACCTGACCAGACTGAGGCGATATGAGATAGCAGTGAATTTGGATCTCACTGAAAGACAGGTAAAGTTGGATATTGTTGTGATTATGGTATTTTTAATTGCATTGAATCAATAATCTTCTCTTGCCATTTTTGAAATATCTAGATTTGTGGTTCTTAAATACCATATGGAAGACAGGTGTTCTATTCCATGATATTTGGGCCCAGCAAAATGACAAAATTCAGGATAAAATAGCAGTGTTTTAAGGAAAACTATATCTATTCAGTTTAAGGAATTATTCCTTATTCTGTAATTGTTTTTAAAATACTATTTCTTGTATATAATGATGGCATATAGTGAGCAATTTTGTTTGCTTAAATTTTAAAATCTCCTTATTTGGTATAGTAGAAAGCTGGCAACCCCATGTAACCCCATGTTAGTTTCCTCTATTGCTCAGGACAGGGTTTGCTATGTTTGTTACCATAACACATTAACCCCCAAACCTCAGTGACATAACAAAAATGTTCACTATTTGCTCGCTGTCCATACTTACAAGTCCAACATTACAAACTATCACTCACAGACCCAGTCTGACTCTCTGGCATCTCGACATGTGGTGTCCTTACTAACCACAGGAGGTAAGAAAGAGTTGGAAGTTCATGCATTGACCTTTAAATGTTTTCACCTGGAAATGACCCATGTCACTTCCATTTATACTCTAAGGCCCGGAAATCATCAGTGGTTCCACTTAAGTTCAAGGGGGCTGGGAAATGATGGGGGCAAGGGCATGCAGATTATTGGTAAATATTTCCCAACTATTTTTGAAATTATATTGGCTTCAAAAATCCAGAAATTCTGACATCAACTCAGAAAACGCTGAAATTATTAATGATCTGTTGACCTCAGTTGATAAAACCTAAAAAATACTGTTTAATTAGTTAAATTTAGGTTTTCTCTTGAATTTTATTTGCTCCAGTAGTGCTTCCAGTGCATTCTTTTTATGGATTCTGATTTGCCCTGGGAGAATCTAGCCTACTGATGGTCAACAGTTGCTAATCTTTAGAAAAACATTCCTGAAAGGCAAATCCAAACAACTTTATGGACAGTGCAGTTATGATTGGCACTCCCAGGACTAGAGTCTCATTTCCTCTTTCACTGTGTGCACCTCCTCTAGGGATCCCATTGGAACCAAAGAAATACCAACAGGGTGTGGACAAATGAATACTATCTTAGGAGAGCAAGTTATTTTATCCAATTTCTTAAATCATCTGCTTTCTTTCTGCTAATTTCTGTGCTTCATCTTTTGGTGGGGTATTTCTGGGTAGTGGAAATATAGAGAGAAACACTTTTATGTGGTTTTATTTATTGGCAGTTTATATTTTATTAAATATTATGACTAGTGCCTATGTTGTGAAGCACAAAATTCTCCTTCTCTTGAACTTCGCATACAAAGTTTCCCCCATAAGTGTACAACATTTGGCATGCAGGAGAGGAGAATCCAACATCTGCATTATCAGACATCTTTTTTTTTTCCCCATTTTTTTTTTAAACTGGGAACAGATAAAGGAGGGGAGGAATTACAGGTTAATGTATTTATACAGAGCGTGAATTCAATAAAAAGAAACCATGTTTTATATGATACATAGAGGAAACGAACGAGGATTTGCTTCCAAGCTACAGAAATAATGGGATTCAGTACTACTCTCTTAGTCAAGAGAAAATTCAAGGTTCTCTTCTTGGTATTCCAGAGATAGCTGTGGTTATCTATGGTTATTTGATTATAAAGCAGAGGTTTCACCTTTGGTTTAGAATAATTTCATTTTAGAAGCAATTCTATAAATTTGGCCTGAGAATTTTGAAGGTATTTTGGATATTTTGTTTTCTTCATGAGTTGCCATTCCTGATAAAGAGTGATGTGCAATTATATGCAAAATTATATACACACTTTTTAAAAAATATTTTTTAATCTTTATGTTTGAGAGAGAGAGTGCAAGCAGGGGAGGGGCAGAGAGAGAGACACACACAATCCAAAGCAGGCTCCAGGTTCCAAGCTGTCAGCACAGAGCCCAATGTGGGGCTCAAACTCATGAACTGTGAGATCATGACCTGAGCTGAAGTCGGATGCTTAACGAACTTAGCCACCTAGGTGTCCCCCCTCCCCCCCACACACAATTTTAATCTTTGCCCTTTTTTTTAAAGTTCCCTATCAATTTTGTATCAGTTAGCTTTTTGTATGTAATAATGCACTTAAAAATCTTAGTGGCTTCAACCAATAACCAGTATTTAATTTGCTCACAATTTTGTGGGTCATGGATTTTGACTGGGCTCAAATGGGTTGTTATACTGCTGGGCTTACCTAGATCCATCATAGAGCTGTAGTCACCTGGTGGGTTTGAAGAGCTGGTTGGTCTAGACAGCCTCAGCTGGGACAGCTTGTCTCTGTTGTGTGTGGTTCCATCTTCTTCTAATAGGCTCCCTGGGACTTTTCAAATGGTGGTGGAAGCATTCCCAGGAGTAAAAGAAAAACAACAAAGTACAAGCTCGGTGTCAGTGTAGAAGGAGACAATATAAGGGAATGGATACATGGAAGGAAGGCAACATTTGTTGGAGGCCATTACTAAAACAAGCTAACTATACCTTTATGGGGTAAAAATAGCAAAAAAATAAGTTGAGATATAATTGGGTTTGCGAAGAACTTAAATTTGGTTTTGTACAGAATTTTATCCTATAAAAATCTTTATTCACAATTTTGCAAGTTAATATGAAAGGGAGATGTATCCGTGTGGAATCCAAATTCCCAAAGTTAAGTCTTTAGGTGTGCCTGTATGACTCAGTTGGTTGTGTCTGACTTGTAATTTCAACTCAAGTCATGATCCTAGGGTTGTGGGATCAAGCCCTGCCTCGGACTCTACACTGAGCTTGGAGCCTGCTTAAGATTCTCTCTCTCATTCCCTCTGTTCCCCTTCCTGGCTTGCACACTTTCTTACTCAAAACAATAACAAAAATTTAAGTCTTTACTGGGCCACTATTTGTTAGTAAGAAAAAATTGAATTATTATGATAAAAATTTGAACAAATTTCTCTAATTGGAATTGTTTATTCTTAGGCAAGTAACAATCTCCCTAAGGCACAAAATGGAAATTAATACTACCTTCTCGGGGCACCTGGGTGGCTCAGTTGATTAAGCTGAGGTTGATCTCAGCTCAAGTCTTGATCTCAGGGTTCTGAGTTCAACCCCTATATTGGGCTCCACGCTGAGTGTGAAGCCTGCTTAAGGAAAAAGAAAACAAAAACAAAAACTACCTTCTCTTGCTTCTACTCAGGTTTGTATGTCATAATAAATATGAAAGTATTTCTAGCATAAAGTATAAAACACAAGTGTCAACCAGAGGGGCGAAAAATCTTTGCCATTCAAGACATAGTGAATTGTTTGGTAATACAAATATTTGTTGAGCTAGATGCTAGAAATTACATCTTGCTAAAATAAGCTAGACAAGTCTCTGCTAGAAGTCATGGAAGGGCAAAAATCAAACAAGTATTAACAATTGTGATGAGTGTTAAATGTCACAAAAGAGGAATGACAGAGTTGTATGGGAGAATGTTCCTGGTTGTGCCAGCTGTTCATTTTATTCCTAGACTTCTATGCACGTGCAGTATCTTAAATTGAGAATCTGAAGGCTTTATTTATGTTTTGTGGGATGAATTTTACTATGCTAAGTTTATCAGAAAAATATTGTATGCTGTCAGGCATCAATTTTGATATTCTTAAAGGTCTGAAAACATATTCCTTCAATATGCCAGCACTCTTGTCCCAGTGAGATATTTTCAGTTTATTTTCTCAAGGTTGGGCTTTTAAAGTTATAAACATAGAGTTATAAACTGAACCCATTTCATTCGTCTTCTTTTAATTGTCTTACAGTAATTGTAGTAATTTTGATTTTGTATTAATGCTATACATGTTTATCTATGTAATCTATATCCTAACACTATATAGGAGTGTTAAATAACACTCCTTTTATAGGATTTCCAGATGTAAAATTATTCTAATTATAGACATGCACTTTTTTCATTTCCATTCTGCAAGATTTATCTTTTCATACTTTAAAATAACCTGAGACTTATATCTAACTCCATATTGTGCAGTGTTTTCCTTAACTTTAATAGAACCTTTAGTCTCTTAAAATATTTTTCTTGACTTTAAAAAAGCTTTTCAAGACTTAAATGCAAAGGTAGAACTCATAAGTATATAATGTAAAGGAAAAAATAAATATTAAATAAGCTGCAACAATTTAGGGCAGAATTGTTTTAAGGAAATAACTTTCTCCTAAATGGAAACTTACTTTATAATCAGAAGTAATCTTCAGATGTACTTTCATCTAAGAATTTTATATAATTGCCTATGAAATATACATATGTATAGCTGTTAAGTTATTTGTATATACTCCTACTTTGCTTAGTGATATAAATCGCTAATCAATATATTTGCTACATTTTATTACAGGTCACATACATGTAATTATAAAGATTTACTCTGATGCTTAGGTTTCCCTTAAGGAAAAAAGTAAGATATGTTAAATCCTGAAATATCACTCAGGACTTGAATTTTCAAGCCCCTATATGAAGAATAGTTCTGAAATCTCACAAAGAAGTCAGATTCTTATGTTTGTGTCTTCCATAATGCAGTGCCTCTGTAGATCAGGGGAGCCTCTAATCCCCTTTGAACTCCATCTGGCCAAAGAAGAAGAAAAAAAAGGCTCGTTCTGCAAAGTGATTCCACATTAGCATATAGGCATTAAATAAAATTATTTTATGCCAAATAAAAATGGAGATACTAGAACAAAATTGAACTTCAAATATTTTTAATTATATAATTGTTTTGTATAAGTTATCAGTCCAGTATCTCCCAGCTTCTAACTTACAGTTTCTAATTTACAACATATTCTTATATACCCTTCTGAATCAACAGCTAATAATCCTCAATTGGCAGAGCCACTTGGAATATTTTGAAGAGCCAGTTAGTCTAAAGACCCTCCTGTTCCAAGGTATTTTTACATTTGACATGCTTATTCTGGCCTTTTCATCCATCCAGGCACACTTGGAGAAAGCTCCTGCCAATTTTTTAATATCTCACAGTGGGAAGAGGAGGGAAGGCAGCTGCATGAAACTATAACAGGAGTGACAAATGGACATTTTTATACAGCTAAGGCTGCCAAATATAGAAAAAATGGAAGATCCATTTATTTCACAAAGCTAATCAAAGGTGCAATGTTGCAGAATTGTAAACTAGCAAAGATTACTGGAATAAACAGACCGAATTCATGATACCTCTGCCAAGATAAATGGAAAATCCCACCTAGTTGGGTCATATTCCATTAGTGGAAATGAGAAGGATTATGCTTTGTTTGTTACTCGTAAATCTTTAAATGGCTCAGTGCCAAATATTTTCAAAACAGGCATTGACTTTTTGGATCACTATGAAGGAGAATTTTCCACGTACCAAATAAACAGTGATTTTGCCTTTTGCTCAGCAATTTACACAATCCCTGTCCTTTGCAAGTTTATTTCTGTAAATTCATATGGACACTTTTTAGCTAATAAATTATTCTCCATGACCAGACATATTATCTGTTCAAGGTAATTCAAGACTACCTGTGTAGCCAATGATGTTAGAACATTTTCTCATTTCTTAAGGTAGTATTTAACAGTCACCTGCAGTAACAGTAAGATGTTTCTTTGTTTAAATCATGGTGTGTCTGCCATTTTAAAAGATTAAATATGAGTTGACTCCTACTGAAAAAATGGCGGGAAGCGTAAGGTAGAGGAGTCGATGGTGGAACATGACAGAATCTTATTTTCTAATGTAGAGAGGTATTGCCTGAGTACTGCTGTTTTTTTTTTTTTTCTAAGAAATGTATATTGACAATGTACAATCTAAAAGCCAGAATCAGAACTATCTTCCATACTACAAAACATTAATTCTATGATATAAGAAGAGTAATGAATGAGAGTCGATTAGAGAGCAAGATCTAGAAATAAAAAATCAATTATTTAACCCTCTCCCAAATCAATTTTTAGAAATACTACCTATATAAAGTAGAAGACTGAGAAAAAAGCAATTGATTTCTAACAGTTTACAAATATAAATATCTAAATGTGAAATAATAGAAAAAATATTAGAAAAATAAAGCCCCGCCCTTATTGAAATAGCCTTGAAAATATATAAAAAATCAAGTTTTAAATGCTGTTAGATCAATAGAGATAGAAATATACATATAGGTATATAAATGGATATATACACATACATTCGTATGTATGCCTGCGTATATGAGCCTTTATGATTCTTGCTGTGAGCATTCATCCAACTGATATAATGAAAGCATAAGGATAATTCTCTGTTTAATCTCAGAATTTCTATATTTTATTTCCCAATTTATTCCATACAGAAACAAATGTATTAATTTATACTTGATCAGTAAATCAGTAATAACATTCTGAAACATAACATACACCGCATCACAGGATCACCATTTAAAGTGTAATGCTAGGGCACATGGGTGGCTCAGTCGGTTAAGTGTCTGATTTCGGCTCAGGTCATGATCTCGCAGTTGGTGAGTCTGAGCCCCAAGTTGGCCTCCGAGACTGGAGCTTGGAGCCTGGAGCCTGCTTCAGATTCTGTGTCTCCCTCTCTCTCTGCCCCTCCCTCTGTCTGTCTGTCTGTCTGTCTCTCTTTCTGTCTCTCTCAAAAATAAACATTAAAAAAATGAATAGATTTTTAACTTCACATCTCTTTATCATTTTTCTTTCTCATTTTTTATGCTGGACAGTTTTTTTTTTTTTCAAGTGTTGAAATATTTCCAGTTGTTAAGGTTATTGACTTTTTTTGTGGTCAGTGCATATGAATATAATAGTAATAATTACTATTATTCTTAAAATAATATTGGCTCTAAGGAGGTCGTTCCTAAATCTAAAAAATTAAATGACAAGTATAGTGAAGGCTTATATATATTATAATAATGAACTTAAGGATGTCTAGAAATAGAATATTAATTTCATTAAATTGAACCATAGGAAGTTGCCCATTGTTCTTGTATCCTGTTAAAAATAGTGTGCTCCTATGTTTAAACCACATATTTATATTTGATAGATTTCACTTAATTAGATAAAGGTTAGAAGAGATGGTTAGTCAAAATTGTATATACTGACCGCGATATGTTGCTAGCTATTGTTACACATCATCCCAGAGATCAGGCAAAATATTGAGAACAAATACTGTCATTCTAGTTGATCTCATTGGTGTGAACAAAATAAGTACCAATTGTGGCTCAGAATACACAAAGTCCATACAGAAAAGATTTGCTAGTCAGGAATTTTTTAACACAATAAAAGATAAAGGTGCCTGATTTGGTTTTGATTGCACATGTCAAATATCAAGTATCCACACAAATTTGCAGAAGTCATATGTCATACTATACTTAGGTAAACAGTTAAGATAACCAAAGGTACACCTGTTTTTTAACTGTATGAAAAATAGGGTTAGGAATAATGAATTTTGATTACAAATTAATATTATTGAAATAGACCATTAAGTTGAATTTCATTAGGTATGGCAGAAAAGGTATCGTGGTTATCATCTATTACTATAGTGACATTTCTCAAAAAAATCAATTAAAAGGAATCACTCCTCTAAGAATTTTACTCATCATGTGAATGGCTACTTTGGTTTGCATTTTTAGAAAGGAGAATGTTCTGTTGGCTTGTAATAATACCCATAACATTATAATTTATTATGGAGAATTTCATTTGTTGCCTCAAAAAAGTTTTTTGTTGTTGAATATATAATTTGCTTATGACTCACAACAGCTGATGTGTATTCAGTTTGTTTAAAAATACGCAAAATAGTAAATGTTTTATGACTACATTAGTGAGCCTAATTCTCAAGCATTCTAAAGAGGGAAGAAAAAGGAGCTTCAAAAGTGAAAATCATAAAGGCGAGGAAATGATTCATTGCTGAAATAGAGGATAAACATCAAAACCAGCCCTCCAAACAAGAATTCAGTCTTTAGTCATGGAATATGTCCTAATACCCTTCAGCCTCCTACACATACAAACAACCACTTCCCAACCCCATGTTTCATGGCTGTAGAAACAGGACAGTCAACTGGTTGCTCCCATGAATTTCTTGGAAATGGCTGAGGGATTCCTTTTCTGTATAAGATATAAATCTATTCAGGCAGGAAGAGTAAAGAAGCTTTCTTTTCCTCATTTTTCATGCTTACCTTATGGAGCATTCTTGGTTGTAATTCTTCAGTTCAACTGCTGACTTTGCCACTGAATTACGTGGGTAAGTCTTTCTAGGGCCTATTTACCTTGGCTTACTAGATCAGCTGCCATGACCAAATATAATCACAGGGAATGTGATTAAATCTGAAAATTGTACTTATAAAATTATTCTTTGCATGTTTTCACATGGTAAAGATGTGAACAAATGTTTGTTAGACCGTGTATTTCAAGTGCCCAGATACTAATGAAAACATTTGAAATATTAAAGCTACAAATTCCAGATGTTTAGAGACCTCTAGATATGTCACTGAAATAGTCCGTTTTTGTCCAGATGTTTGGTATTACAATAGTTTCTTCAAAGGGCAGGTATTTATGGTGTTATATAAATATGGGTTATAGCATTGGGTAGTTCAACATTCTCTCAGTCTCCTTGCCTCTGGCCACCTTAGGAAATTGTGTGGCAGTTGCAGACACATATTTCATTTGTGTTCTGCTGTGATATATTGTGAACCCTAAAAAGACAGGTATTTTGAACTTTTATATAGAAGGATATAATGTGAATGACTAAATAAATTAAATAAAAAGGTAAAATGAATGTTTACCAAGTGGCAACAGTGATTCTCACAGTATTATTAAATACAAAAATATTATTACTAGATTCTGAAATACATCATTTGAATAAATTAATCACAGCAAAAATCTCTTTGCTGCTTTATTCAGTAAAAGGAATCAAGATGGGAATAAATGCTTTCCTGTTTATTTAAATAGTATTTTGATCATCTAGACAATATGAATACTAAATACTTTGTTGACTAAGGAATAAAAAGTGAGAATTCTTCCTAATAAGTAAATGTTCTGAAAAGTAAGGTATATAACTGACCACTTTAATTATTCACTACTATAATACAGCAGGCTATTATATATTTGTTACTTTTTAACATGAATATTTTTTGAAAAATACCTGCATGCCTAGATATTAAGAGTCTATAAGGTTTGGTTCATATGGTTTGATTTCATGAATAATAGTATTTTTTCATAATTCAGATTCTTGGGATAAAGAATTTATTTTATTATTTTTTTAAGTTTATTTATTTATTTTGAGAGAGAGTGACAGAGAGAGCATGTATGAGCAAAGAAGGGGCAGAGATAGGGAGAGAGAGAGAGTTTCACTGCAGAGCCTGACACGGGGCTCAGTCTCATCATCATGAGACCATGACATGAGCCGAAATGAAGAGTCAGACGCTTAACCAACTGTGCCACCCAGGTGGCCCGATAATTTATTTTTATCAGAGTTGTTAATCATACTACGTAACATGACAATACACGCTTTATATGGAATCTTGCCTTAGATCTGAGCTTAAAAATGGGAATATTTGAAAAGCAAAAAAAAAAAAAAAAAAAAAAAAAAAAAAACTTCACTTATCTAGTACTTTTCAGAAAAATGGTAGACCAGAATATAATATTGGCTTAGGACCCCCAAAATAATAAAAGCTCACAGAATTTGTATATCGTGCTCCAAGATGAACAGATTTAATTGTATGCAAAATGTTTGTAGATCCAATATCCTAGAACCTATAGTATTACTCTATGTTACTGGGACAAAAATTTCAGATACCAATAACATCAAAAGCATGAGATTCTCAGAGGAAAGAATTTGCTATAATAATTGTGTGGCAGCATAAACTGAGAGGCACATTGAGCCAAGGGTAGAGTTCTATACCATATCATGGAATATTAGGGGAATCTCTTAATAGTGAATTAGCAGTGATACCAACCAGAACAACAGTTTACATATATTCCTTATTTATTTTATTTTATTTTATTTTATTTTATTTTATTTTATTTTATTTCATTTCGTTTCATTTTGTTTTGAGTGAGAGTGTCCTAAGTAAGCTGCACACTCAGCATGGAGCCTGACAGGGACCTTGAGATCCCACTACCTTGGGATCATGACCTGAGTCGAAATCAAGAGTCTGATGCTCAACTGACTGAGCCACCCTGGCACCCCAATTTAAGGATATTCTATAAAGTATGAAGCTAATCCTTATACCAAAGGTTTCGTATATAGCCAGTAAACTGTTACTTACCATGCCTCTTTTCTTGACTCTGAATACCTAGGGACTTTATCTTATTTATTTGTACATTCCTCACTCTAACCCCACCCAGTTTTTATCTAAAACATTAGCTGTTGCTAACATTCAGTACTATCAAGTATATGAATGAATAGATAAATGGAGCTTGAAAGTCACCAAGGAAATGGGAGATTAGCTCTACTTTGTCTAGTTTATAAATGCAGATTATTATATGAAACACACGTGTAAGCTTTAATTAAAATAAATAGTATATTTGTCTCTAAAAATGAAATGTCAGGGGATACCTGGGTTGCCCAGTCGGTTAAGCGTCTCACTCTTGATTTCAGCTCAGGTCATGATCTCACCACAGTTCATGAGTTTGAGCCCCATGTGGGGCTCTGGACTGACAGTGTGTAGCCTACTTGGGATTCTCTGTCTCTCTTTCTCTCTGCCCCTCTCCCATGCTCATGTTTTTTTCTTCAAAATAAGTAAATGAACATTTAAAAAAATTTAATGAAGTGTCAAGCATATGAATGATTATGCTTTAGCTAACTTACAAAAAAAAGAAAACAAAAGCTATTTTTTTTTCAATTCAACCAATGAAGCTGGGTTATAAAGTGATACTAAATTAAACTATTGTTTACTTATTTTTGAAACTGTGGTTTTTAAAATTTTTTTCCACATTTATTTTATTTTTGGAGAGGCAGAGAGAGAGAGAGAGCACAAGTGGGGAGGGGCAGAGAGAGAAGGAGACACAGAATCCGAAACAGGCTCCAGGCCCTGAGCTGTCAGCACAGAGCCTGATGCGGGGCTCGAACCCACAAACCGTGAGATCATGACCTGAGCCAAAGTTGGAGGCTTAACCAACTGAGCCACCCAGGTGCCCAAAACTGTGGTATTAATATTCTAATGGAAATATTGATTTATAATCTAGGATTGCTTTTATAGATTTGCTCTTAATACTGTGATGCTAGTAGAAAAACATATGCTTTTCCCCAAAATCTTTCTCTCATTTCATTTCACCTCAATATTTTATAGTATATTAGAAAATAAATCTGGACACACTGACTTTTGATATTTTGCATCTTCCTTTCTATTTTTATAGGATGTACCTATATTTGTTGCTGTTTTTTGTCTTGTTATTAATTTCATGTAGTTTTGGTATCAAATATGTTATCTGACCTCTAGAGAAAATAGTAAATAATTACTGTATAATTATCAAATGCTTTCACACACACACACACACACACACACACACACACATATATATATATATATACACATGTATGTGTCTTTATGTATGGATATATAGCTACCATTGAATACTATGAAAGTCTTTTATCAGTCTGTTTAAAAAAAAGAAATGGCAAAATTTCACATGGTAACATAGAAAAGAACACAAAATAGCCTATACGGTCTCTAAAATCAATACCATATTCTTACATTTTTCTCATTTAGAATTGCACATAACAGGTTTTATACTGTTATTATAGAATTACTGTACCCCTTCTCACAGAAAAGGAAATAAGTGTAGATCTTAAAAGAAACATATTCCTCCCATTTTCTGCCAAGATTATTTTGACTGAATGTTTCAGCTCTTGGTGACAATGATGATGATGTGTTTCTTCCATCTGGAATTGTCCATGGAGAAAATGTCCCTATGGAGAATCTTGAAAGGCTCATTATTCCAATATTACAAATATGAAAATTGGGGCAGAGAGAAGTATAATTTTCTCAAATTCACACAGAAACTCAGAAGTGAAGCCAGGAGTAGAACCCAACTCATGTGGAAAAGATCTAATGCAACATGCAATGTCAAGCTTGCAAAGGTAATTAAATTGAGTAGTATAATTACCTAAATTATAGTACAGGAAATAGTGTCATATTTACAAACCTAATTATATCGAGTAGGAGAATTACATGAATGATAGTAATCATATGGATGGAGTTCACATACTTTATAAGCTTTACTTTTGTATTCTAACTACTTAAAAAGTAGGGGTTTGAAATATAACAGGAACAACAACAACAAAAGTCCAATCTGAAGCCAAACTACCCCCAGATTTAAATTCTGGCACCACATTTTCCCCTCTGTGTAATCTTAAACAAGTTACTTAACCTCGGCGTCTCAACTTCCTCATCTATAAAATAGGAATAATGTTAAAGATATCTGGAAAAATTGTGACTATTAGAAATATTACATAAACCATACCTATAGTAGTCTAGCCTTAAATAGGTATATAATAAAAGGTAACCGCTCATCATTTTGATATTAAGTAATAACACCTGAACATCCATCAGCTAGTTTTTGTTGTTGTTTTTAAAGTTTACTCATTTTTTTTTTTAAGTGATCTCTATACCCAATATGGGACTCGAACTCACAACCCCAAGATCAGAGTTGCATGCTCTACCAACTGAGCTAGCCAAGTGCCCCCATCAGCTAGTTTTTAGTCATTCTTCTTTCATTTTTCTGAGTTCTTAATCAATCTTTTTCAACAGGGAATTTTTTTAATTCCCTAATGGATTAAAGTAAGAATGAGCAATGTATGATATAAAATTTCAGTTATGGCCTCATAGGCCAATGAAAATGCAGTTGAGAAATGTCTTAGGTAATTTTTTTCTTTTTTGGTGGAAACATCTGAGGAAATTGTACCAATTTTTATGGAGTATTGTGATTTGAAGTCCACTAAAATAAATACACTTTTTTTGGAAATTTAATATATTACTCTTCACCTTCTTTTTAGCACTGTGCATTTACAGAAATTAATATAGTTCCTAAAATGAAAGTGGAGACTGGGGTGCCTGGGTGGCTCAGTCGTTAAGCATCTGATTTCAGCTTAAGTAATGAATTCACAGTTTGTGGGTTTGAGCCCCGCATCAGGCTCTGTGCTGACAGCTCAGAGCCTAGAGCCTGCTTTGGATTCTGTGTCTCCCTCGCTCTCTGCCCCTCCCCCACTTGCAGTCTATCTCTGTCTCTCTCAAAAAGAAATAAACATTAAAAAAAAATTTTTAATGAAAATGGATAATATTGAAAACATTCATGAAGTAGACTAAAACAGAACTATCTCTCCCAGATATAAAGACTTATTATGAAATTTAATAATTAAGGCTATAGCATACATGGAAACTTGGTTTTAACATAGTTGAAATAGCGATCACTGGAGAAAAAGGGTGGACTATTTAATTAATGGTTTTGCGGCAATTTGTTATCCATACAGAATAAAGTAAAATTTGATCTTTGCACTGTATACTAAAATCAATACTTCATGGATTAAACACTTCAATGTGAAATGCAAACCTTAAATGTCATAGAAGACGACTTAGAAAAATATCTTAATGGCTTCAGCAGAAAGAGGGTTCTTAATGAAGACATAAAAATGATAGCAATGATAAATTTGAGTATTTATTTCTTTTTTTAATTTTCTTTTTTATTTTTTTAAATTTACATCCAAATTAGTTAGCATATAGTGAAACAATGATTTCAGGAGTAGATTCCTTAGTGCCCCTTACCCATTTAGCTCATCCTCCCCTCCCACAACCCCTCCAGTAACCCTCAGTTTGTTCTCCATATTTATGAGTCTCTTCTGTTTTGTCCCCCTCCCTGTTTTTATATTATTTTTGTTTCCCTTCCCTTATGTTCACCTGTTTTCTCTCTTAAAGTCCTCATATGAGTGAAGTCATATGATATTTATCTTTCTCTGACTGACTAATTCCACTTAGCATAATACCCTCCAGTTCCATCTACTAAATTTGAGTATTTTAAACGTTAGGGTTTCTGAGCATCAAAAGACACTCTAAGGAAATGAAAAAGACTATAAATTGAGAGAAAATAGTAGCAGCCATATAAGCACAAAGCATTAAATTAGCATTCAAAATATATTTTAAAAGTCTATAAAGAATAAAACTAATTTAAGAAGACTTCAATGCCAACGGCATATAGAGGGATTTCATAAAAGAAGATTTAAGCATCATTTTAAATGTACTTTACTCGTTAGTAATCAGCAAATGCAAAATAGGAACATGGTAAGATAACATTTATAGTCATTATATTGGATAAAAATTGATAACTCCAAATGTTGATATAGATGTGGATCAATAACAACTTTTACACTCTGGACTCTATGTGTATATGTGGCAGCAGTGGATAAATTGATGCAATTTTGAAAACAGTTTTTCTGTATTATCATGTTAAGTTGAATGATCATATACCCTGTGACCCATTGATACAAACCCTGGATATATACTCAGAGAAGTTTGATCATATGTTTCTCAGAACACAAATGCAAAAATGTTTATAGTATCATCATTTATAAAAGGGGGGTGGGGGGAAGAATTCAAGTGCCCATGGACAGAAGAGTGGATAAACTGGTATATTCATACAGTGGAATAGTATACAATCATAAAGAATGACTGACTGCAGTATCTTGAATCAACATGGATAGATCAAGAAGCATGTAGTTAGAAACATTCCATTTGGATAAACCTAAAAGACAAGCAAAATTACACAGTACTTTTTCAGGTCACATATTGTGAAAAATACTTTGTGTTGTTTGGTTGTTTTATTTGAAGGATTGGAGATGATAAGCATAAAATTTAGGCTTTGAATGGAGTAGACATCAATGAAATGTAAAAGGGACAGTTTACAAGAATGCATAATGATGAGAAATGCAGTGTGAAAGGAACATAAAGTTCCTCTAAAACAAGAAGATAAAATGTGCCAATATTATTCTGGTTCTGAAAATAAATGGTCATTTAATGTATATTTAATTTTTTGTTTTATGATATATATGTACATATACCATATATATATATATATATATATAAAACTTTAATGTATCAGGCAAATTCAATTAAATTTTAGAAGGAAAACTTATGTCTACAAAGCTGATGTGAAATATACACGTGTATTTAGTTGTATGTATATATATATATATATATATAGAGAGAGAGAGAGAGAGAGAGAGAGAGAGAGTTCAAAATATGATATATAGTTTATAAGATGAACTCACACCGGTGGTACGGTCACATACAGCTTTGTGAATGCAGTAGCAGGCTGCAGTGGCCCAGAATGGTCCTTTAAGATGTAGCTTCACCAGTAGCTCTCTGAGTATGTTTCAGATTGGTTCAGGAATTGACAGCTGGATGTCAAATCAAAGGACTTGGGAAGAAAAAATGTTTGACCAAGAAAACTATTAAAATATTGGCTGAGATTCATAGAAACTCTTTATAAAGCCAAGTACCCTTGAGCAACCCAAAATGACAGCATTCTTTCCCATCTATTTTTTAATACTGTATGTCATAAAATACAAAATAGAGTACTTTGTGTGCATCTTCTGGAAGTTTAAATCACTATCATCAGTATGGGATCTGGTTAAATTCAGTGCTGGTTTATTTTCATATTCAGTCCTTCACAGTGTCCTTGTCTAAGTCTTTGAGGAGTTATTTTTTCATTGACGACAGAAAAGGAGGGGAAAAATGCCATTTCATTTTCTTTCTTGTTTTTCTTTCTTCTGTTTGTTCCTTTTCTTTGTTAAGGTGAAAGTCTGGTTCCAGAACAGGCGCATGAAATGGAAGAGAGTAAAAGGAGGGCAGCAAGGAGCTGCAGCTCGAGAAAAGGAACTGGTGAATGTCAAAAAGGGAACACTTCTCCCTTCCGAGCTCTCGGGGATTGGTGCAGCCACCCTCCAGCAAACAGGGGACTCTCTAGCAAATGAAGACAGCCACGACAGTGACCACAGCTCAGAGCATGCACACTTATGATACACAGAGAGGATCAGCTCCATTCTCAGGAAAGAAATGTCGTGATGGCAAGCCTTACTCAAACATCGTTTACACAGAGAGATGACTATGACAGTGATTTTTAATTATTATTAAATTCAGGCATCTCCAGTCTGTTTTCATGATTTATAGAGGGTTTATACTAAGTGCCACTTATTAAAGATGCTTCCACAGTGAAGATGGAGGTGAACTTGCTTTGACTGTTCCAGATGTGTTGGTCGTGTGTGTGACAGTAAGTAGGTATGTTTGCTTTTGCTTGCACTGAAAATTAAATTGCTATCAAGAGCAAACTATGAGACCTTTTAATTCAAGATGCCTCCAGAGTGAAGATGCAGAAGACGAACTTGCTTTGAACATTCCAGATGTACAAGGTCATGTGTATGACAGTGGGCAGGTATTTGCTTTTGCTTGCACTGACACTTAAATTGCTATCGAGAACAAACCATGAAACATTTTATCCTGAATAGCCACAGTGCCTGAAATCATTCTTAAGTGGATGAAAAATGTATTTTAACTCTGTATATATTACCCTTAAGTCATTTTCCTGTCTTCACTAAGTTTAGCAACGCATTCATATTAGCTGATGAAAATAGGCACTTACGATGACAACCAGAACCAGCTTCCTGTCTGTTTATGCATTTTGTCATCCCAGAAACAATCAGCACGTGCTTACTTGTGTTCAAGTAGAGAAAAATACATTAGAGTCTGATAGGACATATTCTTGTACGACAGACAAAACAAATCTTATGTTGCATTTTCTATCAACTGCTGCTAATACATTATTATAAAACTTACCTAGCTCCTCAATTCTTCCTATCTTATAGCTTGACAAAAAAAAACTAGGATCATAGGCAAATCAGTTAACTTGCAGAAAGAGCTTTGTATGACAGACTTTGTCTGATTTTATTTCTTGAAAATGCTAGCTGTTGTATGATTTAATTAAGAAGAAAAATATTTCCCTCGATTGGTGATGGTATTGGACAAGTTGCAAAGCAAAATTGACTCCTCAAGTTGATAGAAGATAAAATTCTGAATGTCTTCAAATTAGATTCAGTAAAAACATTATTTTTTCATATATGATGTATTCATGCAGAACAACAATCTTTGTATTTTGTAAAAAAAAAAAAGTGTTTAATAAATGACCCTTTGTAAATAATTTTGGTCTCCCTACTGTGATTTTCTAAATTGTTACAGGTTTTGATGTAAACACTTAAGAAAGTTCCAAATTCATCTGCATTGTATATATCCAGATGATCATAATAAATGAATCATCTACAGTTTCCTTTTGGCTTCTGAAATTGTTTATTATGAAAAAAAACAATCAATCCTGGAGTAATCAAAAAGCATATAAGAACACGTATATATTAAGTCACTTTTCTGATTTGAAGAATATGCGAAATGGATTTCGTGTGTATTTTATGAAATTGAAGATAAAGGAAGGAGAAAAGATAGTATTATTCACTGTTATGAGGTAAAGGGAACAGTCATACATTTTGAAACTTACATATAATAGATATGAATCCAGTGATTGTTTCTACGTCAAAATATCCAGAGTTTTTGATATGAAAATCAGCTAAATATGCTAATCCAAATTCTTATGGACATTACCAATGTAAGAATATTTAGGATTATATTAATGTATTTTGTTTCATGCATGATTACACATACATTGGATACCTAAGTTTTACTGATAACTTTATAATACTGTTTTTTATTTGTTCTATATTGTAACATAAAATATTTGGAAATCTCCAGTAACTCCCTCTCCCCACTAAGTAATTGAAAATAGAAATAGAGAAACGTCATCAGTAAAAATTTCCAAAACTTTATTTAATTTTATTTTCTTTAGAATGATGAGACTGACAAAATAGATTTGATTAATCTCAATTTACTTAGTCTAGCATGGTATGTATAAAGTACTGAAGAAATTTAAAAACTTAGACTGTTGGCATCAAATTTTTCCCTTTGTGTAATAAATGTAATCACCGCAGTTAGCAGTATTTCTGAATTAACTTTGGGGGGAAAAGACCATTCAGATTGACACTTTCCAGGCATGAAGCAAACACTCTTCTGTCAATCACTTGAGTCAATACAAAGTGTGTTTGTACTGATGACATCTACTTGGGTGGACTGACTTTCTTATTTTAAGATTTAAATTCAAAACATCTTGACAAATTGGAGAAGTGGGAAGATATAAATCAAATTGAGTTCAATAGGGACAAAGTGGGGATTAATTCATTTTGGCAGAAAAATAATTTCCAGAAATAAGAGGAAAAGACTCCTTAGGAGTAGCTAAAGAGAGAACTAAGGGTTGTGGCCAAATAGAAAGATATAAGAATTATACTTTCGTGTGACAAATGAAGTAGAAAAAAGTGACTCTGAATATCCATGGCAGTTAGGAAATGTGAGGCATTTGTATTGTGGACTCTTGGAGAGTTGAAAGCTATTCTAAAATGTGTGAAATTTGACTCCAGAAACCATGAAGAATCACCAGGCAGGACAGACCACTGGCTGACTGAAAGGGGGCATCATTTTATTCATAATAATTTAAATGATCACCAAATAAGATGCTGGAACATGTTAGCACAATGACAACATATGGACAAATAAGCAAGCAGTCTAGATTAATTTTAATTAAAACTTGCTATCTTTTCGGAGTATTTTTGTATGCTTCTATCTTAAAAGTTGTACATAGGTTTGCTGGATAATACCTCAACATCATTCTAGAATTAAAATCTTCTGAGGAAATTTAAGATATTCTTATGTATTATCAAGTTTAAATACCCCAGAAATAGCAAAATCTGAAAGAACTCTACTTGTTTTTATTCTACACTGGGATCCTGGCTTGCCAGGGTATGTTTTCCCATAATGCCCATTACATGTAATTCTGTCTCAGAACTTGTAGCTCTGTGGAAATTTATAATAGCATGAAAATACCTTTCTCTGAAAATAGTATAGAATCATGGTTAGAGCAATTTTTCCAGCAGGATTCAGAGAGATGAACACTACAAAATTTTTCCAAAAGCTGATCCACAAATTTTTAACTCATTATTGAATGACCCCAATTACCCCTTACTTCCCATATTTATCTAGGGTTGTCAGTCTATATTTTCCTTTTCAGAGACCTAAGACCTGAGTTTCCTTTCCTTTTTTTTTTTTTTTTTTTAAGAACTAAATGCTCTTAAAATAACCCCAACCACAGTTTTAATACACTCTTGAGTGATTACATAAAATAAATGTTGTAATTACTTGTAAAATTCAATAAAGGCTCTTCTTAGGATAATATGATGAGATTAAAGGGCAGACACAAAAATTAAATTATAAAAATAAAGATTTTATGTTTTTTTAAATTTTTAAATTTTTTAAAATTTACATCCAAGTTAGCATATAGTGCAACAATGATTTCAGGAATATATTCCAGTTATTCATCCCCTATGTATAATACCCAGTACTCATCCCAACAAGTGTCTACTTTAATGCCTCTTACCCATTTAACCCATCCCCCTCACACAACCCCTCTAGCAACCCTCTGTTTGCTCTCATGTTTAAGAGTCTCTTCTGTTTTGTCCGCCTCCATGTTTTTCTATTATTTTTGCTTCCCTTTTCTTATGTTCATCTGTATTGTATCTTAAAGTCCTCATGTGAGTGAAGTCATATGTTATTTGTCTTTCTGTGACTAATTTCACTTAGCATAATACCCTCCAGTTCCATCCACATAGTTGCAAATGGCAAGATTTCATTCTTTTTGACTGCCGAGTAATACTCCATTGTATATATTTACCTCTTCTTTATCCATTCATCCGTTGATGGACATTTGAGCTCTTTTCATACTTTGACTATTGTCAATAGCACTACTATAAACATTGGGGTACATGTGTCCCTTCGAAACAGCACACCTGTATCCCTTGGATAAATACCTATACTGAAGTTGCTGGATCATAGGGTAGTTCTATTTTTAATTTTTTGAGGAACCTCCATACTGTTTTCCAGAGCGGCTGCACCAGTTTGCATTCCCACCAACAGTGCAAGAGGGTTCCCATTTCTCTACATCCTCTCCAGCATCTATAGTCTCCTGTTTTGTTCATTTTAGCCACTCTGACTGGCGTGAGGTGATATCTGAGTGTGGTTTTGATTTGTATTTCCCTGATAAGGAGCGACGTTGAACATCTTTTCATGTGCCTGTTGGCCATCCGGATGTCTTCTTTAGAGAAGTGTCTATTCATGTTTTCTGCCCATTTCTTCACTGGGTTATTTGTTTTTCGGGTGTGGAGTTTGGTGAGCTCTTTATAGATTTTGGATACTAGCCCTTTGTCCGATATGTCATTTGCAAATATCTTTTCCCATTCCGTTGGTTGCCTTTTAGTTTTGTTGGTTGTTTCCTTTGCTGTGCAGAAGCTTTTTATCTTCATAAGGTCCCAGTAGTTCATTTTTGCTTTTAATTCCCTTGCCTTTGGGGATGTGTCAAGTAAGAAATTGCTACGGCTAAGGTCAGAGAGGTCTTTTCCTGTTTCTCCTCTAGGGTTTTGATGGCTACACTAGTTTGCATGCCCACCAGCAGTGCACAAGAGATCCTCTTTCTCCTCATCCTCGTGAACATCTGTTGTTGCCTGAGTTGTTAATGTTAGCCATTCTGATAGGTGTGAGGTGGTATCTCATTGTGGTTTGATTTGTATTTCCCTGATGATGAGTGATGTTGAGCATTTTCTCATGTGTCTGTTAGCCATTTGGATGTATGGTTTGGAGAAGTGTCTATTCATGTCTTTTGCCCATTTCTTCACTGGTCTATTTGCTTTTGGGGTGTTGAGTTTGATAAGTTCTTTCTAGGTTTTCAATACTAAACCTTTATCTGATAGGTCTTTGGAAATATCTTTTCCCATTCCATTGGTTGACTTTTAGGTTAGCTGATTATTTCCTTGGTTGTGCAGAAGAGTTTTATTTTGATGAGGTCCCAATAGTTAATTTTTGCTTTGGGTTCCCTTGCCTCTGGAGACTTGTTGAGTAAGAAGTTGCTACAGCCGAAGTCAAAGAGGTTTTTGCCTGCTTTCTCCTCTAGGATTTTCATGCCTTCCTATCTTACATTTAGGTCTTATATCCATTTTGAGTTTAGTTTTGTGTGTGGTGTAAGAAAGTGGTCCAGGTTCATTCTTCTGCATGTTGCTGTCCAGTTTTCCCAGCACCACTTGCTGAAGAGATTGTCTTTATTCCATTTGGATAGTCTTTCCTGATTTGTCAAAGATTAGTTGGCCATATGTTTGTGGGTCCATTTCTGGGTTCTCCATTCTGTTCTGTCGATCTGAGTGTCTGTTTTTGTGCCAGTACCATACTGTCTTGATGATTACAGCTTAGTAATTCATCTTGAAATCCACGATTGTGATGCCTCCAGCATTGGTTTTCTTTTTCAGGATTGCTTTGGCTATTTGGGGTATTTTCTGATTCCATACAAATTTTAGGATTGTTTGTTGTAGCTCTGTGAAGAATTCTGGTGTTATTTTGATAGGGAATGGGTTAAATATGTAGATTTATTTGGGTAGTGTTGACATTTTAAAAATATTTTTTTCTTCCAATCCAGGAGCATGGAATATTTTTTCCATTTTTTAATGTCTTCTTCCATTTCTTTCATAACCTTTCTATAATTTTCAGTGTATAGATTTTTCTCCTCTTTGGTTAGGTGTATTCCTAGGTTATTTTATGGTTTTTGGTGCAATCGTAAATGGGATCAATTCCTTGATTTCTCTTTCTGTTGCTTCATTATTGGTGTATAGGAATGAAACCGATCTCTGTGTATTGATTTTATATACTGCGACTTTGCTGAATTCATGAATCAGTTCTAGCAGCTCTTTGGTGGAATCTTTTGGGTTTTCTATATAAAGTATCATGTCATCTGCGAAGAGTGAAAGTTTGACTTCCTTCCGGCTCATTTGGATGCTTTTTATTCCTTTGTGTTGTCTGATTGATGAGGCTAAGACTTCCAAAACTATTGAATAACAGTGGCGAGAGTGTACATCACTGTCATGTTTCTGACCTCAGGGGAAAGCTCTCAGTTTTTCACCATTGAGGATGATATTAGCGGTGGGTCTTTATATATGGCTTTTATGATCTTGAGGTATTAGCCTTCTATCCCTACTGTCTTGAGGGTGTTTATAAAGAAAGGATGCTGTATTTTTTTCAAATGCTTTCTCTGCATCTATTGAGAGGATCATGTGTTTTTTGTCCTTTCTTTTATTGATGTAATGTATCACATTGATTGTTTTTGTGGATATTGAACCAGCCCTGCATCCCAGGTATAAATTCCACTTGCTCGTGGTAAATAACTCTTTTTAGTGTTACTGGATCCGGTTGGCTAGTATCTTGTTGAGGATTTTTGCATCCACGTTCATCAGGGAAATCGGTCTGTAGTTCTCCTTTTTAGTTGGGTCTTTGGTTTTGGAATTGAGGTAATTCTGGCTTCATAGAATGGTTTGGAAGTTTTCCTTTCATTTCTACTTTTAAAAACAGCTTCAAAAGAATACGTGTTAACTCTTCTTTAAATGTTTGGTAGAATTCCCTTGGAAAGACATCTGGCTCTGGACTCTTGATTTTTGGGAGATTATTGATTACTAATTATATTTATTTACCAATTATGGGTCTGTTCAAATTTTCTATTTCTTCTTGTTATGGTTTTAGTAGTTTATGTGTTTCTAGGAGTTTGTCCATTTCTTCCAGATTGCCCATTTCATTGGTGTATAATTGCTCATAATATTATTCTCTTATTACTGTGTATTTCTGCTGTGTTGGTTGTGATCGCTCCTCTTTCATTCTTGATTTTATTTACTTGGATCCTTCCCTTTTTCTTTTTGATCAAACTGGCTAGGGGTTTATCAATTTTGTTAATTCTTTCAAAGAACCAGCTCCTGGTTTTATTGATCTGTTGTACTGTTTTTTGTTTGTTTGTTTGTTTGTTTTGATTCAATTTCATTGATCTCTAATCTTTATTATTTCCTGTCCTCTGCTAGTTTTGGGTTTTATTTGCTTTATTTTTTAAAGCTCTTTAAGGTGTAAGGTTAGGGTGTGTATCTGAGACCTTTCTTCCTTCTTTAAGAAGGCCTGGATTGCTATATACTTCTCTCTTATGACTGCCTTTGCTGCATCCCAGAGCAGCAAAGTGGTGTTATCATTTTCATTGGCTTCCATGTACTTTTTAACTTCCTCTTTAACTTCTTGATTAGCCCATTCATTATTTAGTAGGATGTTCTTTAGTCTCCAAATATTTGTTATGTATCCATTTTTTTTCTTGTGGTTGATTTTGAGTTTCATAGCATTGTGGTCTGAAAATATGCACCATATGATCTCAATTTTTTTGTACTTGTTGGGGGCTGATTTGTATCCTAGTATGTGATCTATTCTGGAGAACGTTCCATGTGCACTATAGAAGAATGTGTATCCTGCTGCTTTAGGATGAAATGTTCTGAATATATCTGTTAAGTCCATCCGGTTCAGTGTGTCATTCAAAGCCATTTTTTCCTTGTTGATTTTCTGTTTAGATGATATTTCTGTTGCTGTAAGTGGGATGTTGAAATCCCCTACTGTTATGCTAATATTATCAATGAGTTTCTTTATGTTTATGATTAACTGACTTATATATTTGGGTGTTCTACATTTGGAGCATAAATGTTCACAATTGTTAGATTGTTTTGGTGAATAGACCCCTTAATTATGATATAATGCCCTTCTTCATTTCTTGCTACAGTCTTTATTTTAAAATCTAGATTATCCGATATAAGTATGGCTACTCTGGCTTTCTTTTGGCATCCATTAGCATAATAGATGGATCTTCATCCCCTTATTTACAACCTGAAGGTGTCTTTAGGTCTCAAATGGGTCTGTTGTAAAGAGCATATAGATGAATTTTGTTTTCTTACCCATCTGTTACCCTATGTCTTGATTGGAGCATTTAGTCTATTGACATTTAGAGTGAGCGTTTCCAGTGAGTGCTGAAGGATATGAACTCATTGGCATTATATTGCCTATAGAGTTTCTGGTGGTATTCTCTGGTCCTTTCTAGTCTTTGTTGCTTTTAGTCTTTCTGGTTTTGTTTGTTTGTTTTTGTTTTTGTTTCTGTTTTTGTTTTCTCCCTTCAGAGAGTCCCCCTTAAAATTTCTTTCAGGGCTCATTTAGTGGTCATGAACTCCTTTAGTTTTTGTTTGTATGGGAAACTTTTTATCTCTCCTTTTATTTTGAATGACAGCCTTGCTGGATACAGAATTCTTGGCTGCATATTTTTCTGATTCAGCACATTGAATATATCCTGCTGCTCCTTTCTGGCCTGCCAAATTTCTGTGGATAGGTTTGCTGTGAACCTGATCTGTCTTCTCTTGTAGGTTAGGGACTTTTTTCTCTTGCTGCTTTCATGATTCTTTCCTTGCCTGAGTATTTTGTGAATATGACTATGATATGCCTTGTTGATGGTCGGTTTTTGTTGAATCTGATGGGCGTCCTCTGTGCTTCCTGGATTTTGATGTCTGTGTCTTTCCCCAGGTTAGGAAAGTTTCCCACCATGATTTGCTCACAAAATCCTTCTATCCCTCTTTCTCTCTCTTCATCTTCTGGGACCCATATGTTGATGTTATTCCTTTGTAATGATTCACTGAGTTCTCTAATTCTTATGTCATGCTCTTTTGACTTAGTCTACATCTTTTAATTCTGCTATATTATTCTTCATAAGTTTGTCCTCTATATCACTGTTTTGCTGTTCTGCTTCATCCTTCTTTACTGCCATGGCATATATTTGAGATTGCAGCTCAGTTATAGCATTTTAATTTCATCCTGACAAGGTTTTACTTCTTTTATCTCTGCAGAAAGGGATTCTATGCTATTTTCAACTCAAGCTAGTATTTTTAATATCATGATTCTAAATTCTGGTTCAGACATCTTGCTTCTATCTGTGTTGATTGAGTCCCTGGCTGTCACTTCTTCCTGTTCTTTCCTTTTGGGGTTAATTCCTTCATTTCATCATTTTGAAGGAAGAAAAGGAACTAATAAAGTAAAAAACTAAATAAAATAAAAATTTAAAACAACACAAAAAAATAAAATAAATGATGCTAGAACCTTGGTGTGTTTTGGTCTGGTTGTTGAAAGGAGCTTGACAGAATAGAGAAAAAAAGGAAAGAAAAGAAAAGGGAAAAAAGGACAAAAAAAAGGGAAACGTTTAAAAATTTGAAAAAAATGATTATGATAAGATAGAATAAAATGAAATGATGAAAGTAAAATAGAATTTTAAAATTAACAAAATAGTAAAAAGTATAGTTAAAAATGAATAAAAATCTTTTTTTATAAAAACGGAAAATAAAAATAATTTTTTTCTCTTTCTGTATTCAAGAATAAGAAAAGAAAGAAAATCGAATAGATGGAGCAGCAAACAGTGAAATATGATTGAATTTATATCTAATTTCCCTTAGAAGTCAAACTATGAAGCACTTTATAGTCCATAAATTAATCAGGCAGAGAGACTTGTGTTCCTCAAGAGCAGGGCCCAGTTGGGCGGGGCTTAGTGTAATGTCTCTGTTCTCCACTAGATGGCGCTGCTTAGCTTACTGGGGTGGATCATGGCGCGTGTAGGCGTGTGCGTGTACGGTGGGACGGGTGAAAATGGCGTCAGCCAGTCTCTAGTATCAGAAGTTTGTGCTTTCACCCCCGACCAGCAATCAAGCACCCCTCCTTTGTCTCCGGCTTCCATCCACTCTCCGCTTCTACACTGTCAGCGACCAAGCCGTCAGGCTGCCGGGCAGCATCTCCTCCTGAGTTTTATCTCAGATGGGGCTGTGTTTCCCAATCCCTCACTTTTGAGGGACTGTGGCTTTGACCCGCTCAGACCCTCTGGGGGAGGGTCTCCCCAAGAAAAGGCCAGGTGCCCGCCTGCCTGCAGGTACATTTGTGAGACTGTGCTGCTGCGGATGCCCAGAGACTGCGCGCTGGTGTCAGCTCGCCCCAGAAAAAGTTTGCACAATCTTGTAGCAGCAGTTTTTCGGGGATTCTGGTAAATCGCAACACTTCTGGCACCAGGCTTCACCCTTAACATCCTTGTTCCAGCGCCAGCGAATGTAGCCATTCTCCGGGGTCCACCGGGACCTTTGCTGTGAGGAGGCCACATAGCCTCCCAGCAGGGTATCCACCTCTCCCCATGTGGCCCAAGGACCCCTCGGACCGCGCTCTCTGCTGAGGATTCGTCCTTCCCACCAGAGCACCACCAGGTATAGAGCTGTGAAGTTTCAGACTCTGTGCTCCCCTGCTTATAGTATCTTAACAGAATTTAAACCCTCTCCTTTCTCCCTTTTTTGTCCATTCCCTTGTGGCTGTTTCCACTCCTCTTTCTCTCTGGCTACTTTCGGTGGGGGGTGCTTTTCCCATACTCTTCCCTCCCCCGCCCCCCCCGCCCCCGCTTCCCCATCTCTGTCCTCTCTCCTCAGGTAAAAATAAAATAGCTCCCTGCCCCACACAGATTCTCTCTCCTCCAGTTCATTTCTCTGTGCCGTGTACCTGCCAAGTTCTGTGGTTCATGTTGTGCAGATTGTTGTGTTAATCCTCAGATCAGTTTTCTAGGTGTGCAAAATGGTTTGGTAATGATCTGGCTGCATTTCAGGGAGGAGAACAGCATTTCCATGCTGTTCAGCCATCTTGGCCCCTCCCTTTATGTTTTTAATGCTACTGGTTTCCTAACCTTTAAAAAATTACTAGCATAATTGTAATGACAAATGCTAATTTTCTTCTTAGGGAAGTTTAGAGGAAACTATGTAGCTAAAATAAAATCAGTAACAAGACAGTAGAGTATCAAGTTAGTGATTAGAAATATTTACTGTAATATGTTTTCACCTTGATTTCTAAATATACTTAGGCTGGTGATTTTTAAGAATATGTCATTTATTCCATAACCTATTTTCTAATAAAATGTCATTAAGATAAATCAGTTAAATATTGGAGTGAGTGATATTTAGATTACAATGCAGTGTTTAAACTATCAAACACAAATACTCAATTGGTATAGTTCTTTGAACCATTTGGGTGATACTGTAATTATATTTTCTTGGAACCTCCTTTTGTTTTGTTTTCAGCAAAATGCAATCTATTTATAAAAGTTTATGACTATTTAGAACTTAACATTTAGTTTGATATTCTAAACTTTTCGAATCTTAAGCACATTAGGAATCTGCAACATTGATCTGCAAAAAACTAAGAAAGGGTTTTAAGAGTGCACTTTTTTGTTATGTTTTATATTCCCTACCTAAAGTTGAGCAGAATATTGAAGAACAGTCCTTCTCCATGGGTACTTCGTTTCTGCTTTCAGTTCTTGCAAAATAATGCTAGAGGTAGTAGACAAAGGAATAAAACAGCTCCAGAAAAAAATATTGCTATAGCAAACCCTGAAAACCTATAAAAAATGTGTTTTGGGACTTAAACATGGCTTTTCTTTAAGTGATTCTCTATTATCATATATTTTTTACAATATTCTTGACATTTAAAATGGTTAAATATTTTAAGGGTACATTTCAGAGGTAAAGGTGTTTTCTTTTGTATCTCATTTTTCTCCTTAATAGCTAGGTTTTATTCAAATCCAGCTTGAAACCAGAGTCAAGAAAACAATAAAGAAAAAAATTGTTTTTTAAAGCTTATTTATAAATTTTGAGGGACAGAGAGACATGTATGCACGTGCTTGAGCAGGGGAGGGCCAGAGAACTAATCCTAAGCAGGTTCCAGGTTTAGCACAGAGCCCCACATAGGGCCCCATATCACTACCATGAGATCATGACCTGAGCCAAAATCAAGAATCAGACACTAAACTGACTGAGACACCCAGACCCCCCACCAGCCACCCAAAATTTTTCATTGCATCATATTGTATTGAACCAACTCAGTAAATCCCCATTTAATGTTTGCTTTTATTAAGGATGGTTTCCAGAAAAAAATTCCAAAACCCAGTGTATTTGCAAATAGAAATTATTATCACATCCACTTCATATAAGATGTGATACAGTGATTTGAGTATATAGTAATATCAAGCTTGGGCTGTACTGTATATTTCTGCCATTTATGAACAAAATTAACTACTATAAAAATGTTTTTGATTCAAATGAAAAATCACATGGTTTAGGAATAATTTGGTTATCCTAAAGTTATTTAAACATATATTGTGTTTCTTCATATGTGTAAGTGATATTGATAGTTGAAAACATTAAATATTATTTTATTTTTTGTATTTACTACAAATGTTATTTTTTTTAATTTATTACAAATGTTAATTTTGAAAATCTATCACTACTTGTCCAGTTTTTTTGCTGCAATGTCACACTTACATTATACATTTAAAATCAAACTACTAATCCCTGTAAATTATTTGCATGGCTTTCTCTTTTTTTTTTTTTTTTTAATTTATTTTTGAGAGACAGAGACAGACAGACAGACCATGAGCAGCGGAGGGGCAGAGCGAGAATGAGGCATAGAGTTCAAGCAGGTTCCAGACTCTGAGCCGTCAGCACAGAGCAAGATGCAGGGCTTGAACTCGCAAGCCAAGAGATCATGACTGAGCTGAAGTCGGATGCTTAACCTGACTGAGCTACCCAGGTGTCCCCATAAAAGCATTTTAAAAATGAGTCTGGTAAAGCTGCTCTTGGAGAATCTTTAAGAGAGGAAGCACTTGACAAGGACTGGCTGACATTTATGAGCCACACTTTCTGTATTTTCAACTATCATTTTATTTCTGCCAGCAGATTTTCAAGGTACTGTGGCAAAACCAGTAATGATTCTAATCATTTACACTCCATATTTGGATATTTATTTTGATCACCAATTACTGTTTTATTGCTGTTTCCTTGAAATTATATATATTTTAGAAGTGTGTTAGAGTATTACATGGAATTTTATTAGATTATATAGAAACTTTCCAGTAAGTCATTGTTTTAGAAATTTGAGTACACCTATCATTTTCTCTGTCATTCTTGCTAATCAATAATCCAATTATAAAATATATATATATTTTTTTATTTTTTTATTTTTTATTTAAAAAAAAATTTTTTTTTCAACGTTTTTTATTTATTTTTGGGACAGAGAGAGACAGAGCATGAACGGGGGAGGGGCAGAGAGAGAGGGAGACACAGAATCGGAAACAGGCTCCAGGCTCCGAGCCATCAGCCCAGAGCCTGACGCGGGGCTCGAACTCACAGACCGCGAGATCGTGACCTGGCTGAAGTCGGACGCTTAACCGACTGTGCCACCCAGGCGCCCCTAAAATATATTTTTAAAGTGACTTTTAAAGAAGTTCAAATAATTTTGATTAACATGTTCAAAGTTAAATAAAGTTCATCTGCAATTAAAAAAATAATAATTTCATGAACAAAGCCATGTGAAACAGTGACTCTTTGTCAAACAGCATTTGACATTCTAGGTGGTTCCCTAGGCAGGGGCACAGAAGAATTGGTCTTGTATTGAAGCTACTTAAACCATGTAGGGAAACCTGACTCATGAAAACAGCTGTCCTTGTTTCCATTCTTCTGCTGTAATTCATTAATTAATTGATTAATCTGCTGGAATTGATTAATTAATTGATTAATTCTCCACACTGCAGCCAAAGTCATTCTTTTAAAATGCAAATCAGATTAATAAGTGGTTCATGGTGACTTTGCAAATGTAAAATTTCAACTGAAAGCTGTAGTCCATAATGAAACACTTGTAGACATTTTAAAAAAGTAAATCAGATCATGTCCCTCCTTTACACAAAACACTCCAGGGGCTGAGAATAAACACTAAAACCTTTACCTGGGCCTCGAGGTAGTCAGATCTGACCACAAATTGGTGACTCACTTGTCTGCCAGCACTTCCTCTGCATGGCCTCAACTCCAATCAGTCTTACTTCCTGCCTACCCTTGTCTACCCTGAGTATTCTTTCATTTCAGTCTTGCATTCCCTAGTTCCTTGCCTGGAATACTTTTCCATCACATATATCTTGAACTTATTCCCTCATCCCTTTTAAGTCTCTACTTCCTCCTAGACAATCCTTGATCTTCTTAAATAAAATAGCACCACTTGTCACATTCTACCCCTTTAAGTCATATTGTTTTTCCTGTTAGTTTTAGGTAAATATCTGTTTAGTTCCTCCCATTATTGATTTCAGCCTTCATGAGAGCAAGAACTTCGCTGTGTTCATTGCCATGTCTCTAGCATCTTAAACAGTCCCTAGAAGCTCCACCACCAGCCTATATCTTGGATTTTTATGAATTAGAAAAGGTCACTTCTGCCTCAAATTATTAGAATGCCAACACCTGGTGATGATAATGATCATTGTAAAACAACATAGTAATTATGATGTGAATGTCATCCCCTGGAGTTGTGCAATGCATGATTTGCACAATTATAAACACCGATTCTGCTCTTGACATGTTGTTGTAATCAATAAATATTTGTTGAATTAACGCATGAATGAAATGACATGATCTTTTCAAAGAAATACCTGTAAATCTAAATTAGTTGTAAAATGTAGCTCTGGAACATTTTTTTAATGGCCATTATATGGGTGTCACAAGATAAAAAAAATTTGGTTACAGCCTTTGAAATTGCACTAAAAATATATCAAGTTGGATGAGACTAAATAGAAAAGTTAAGGAGAATAGGCTTTAACAGATGTTCACTTATGGTTTGAGAGAAAAGGGAAATTTTTCCTTTTGCTCAGATGTCAGTCTTGAAATTCTCACAATTTTTGCAGACAGTTTGGCTGGTTTCCAAACATTCATCGTTGCTTGTCTGGTATGAGGAATGCCATCTGTGCAGTATGGAAGTCCTTTTCAAGAGTGGATTGCTAATTATGCTCTGGGCAGGTGCTGTTAAAGTAAAATCAGGTGTCAAGCTTACCATGGTCTAAAATGACTACATTTTGCTGAAAAAAAAAAAAAAAGGCATAATTATGTAAAATGGAATTTAAGCATGGCAGGTAAGCGTTCCATTTTTGGGGTGTTGCAAAGTTCAGATTGCACAGCAAAACTTTAAGATTTTCAAACTACTTCTATCAACAATGGAATAAAGCTTTACCTTAAGTCAGGGACATAGGCTACATCAAAGTTCTATATTTCCTACTAAAATATCTTCCCAATTGTATTTTCTTTTCTGAAACGTCCATGAAGGAAGAACAGTGAGATGAAAAATGTAACCACCAATTCCAAAGTACATAAATTAATTTTTGCAAAATTATGTTTAACTACTACTAAATGGAACCCGTTCTATTATCAGAGTAAATAGACCTCATTGGAGTTGTTTAGCTCCCTCCAGAGTCAAACGACCAATTTTTTTCCTTTATATCTATATCTATATCTATATATATATATATATATATATATATATATATATATATCAATTCAAAGGAAGTATTGCAGGCCCTCATAGTTTTACCACTGATTTTTGATAACACTCATTTGATATGGTGCTAACTCATGTAAAGCAAGATAGAAAAACTTCTCAATTTTTAAAGAGTATAGACATGTCTACTACAATAAAAAGTCTTCATTATCATTATAAGAATCTAGATTTGTTGTTGCTTATTGTGTGTGACCTACTGCTATTTGCAATATAATTAATACATTATATTGTTTAAGCCTTACAGCAGCTCTTTTAGAGTCCAGTATTGCCCTAGGCTACAGGTGAGATAATTGTGTGCAGTAAATGTAAGTGTCTTGTCTAAACTCACATGCCACTAACTGACAGAACCAGGGCTCATAAGCAAGTCTTTTGCACCCTAAAGCCTGTGTTTTAACTATTTCAAAAACAGCCTCTTCCCAAAAGAAGTATATTAGGTAGAAGGATTTCCTTTATTAGCACACCTAATCTCAAAAGAAATGCAATTAGCATAGTAAAATATCATAATTTATATACTGCTTGGTCTCAGTTAGTACTTCAGCCACAATAGTCAAGGCAAACGGAGCCACAAACAGGAAGTTTAAAACCTTCTTCTTCATCATGAATTTCATGGATCTGTTAAAGCCAAGGAACTAAATGCAAGAAGCTTATTCTTTTTTTTTTTTTTTTATTTTTTTTTTTAAACTTTTTTTTTTTTTTTTTTTTTTTTGGGACAGAGAGAGACAGAGCATGAACGGGGAAGGGGCAGAGAGAGAGGGAGACACAGAATCGGAAACAGGCTCCAGGCTCCGAGCCATCAGCCCAGAGCCTGACGCGGGGCTCGAACTCACGGACCGCGAGATCGTGACCTGGCTGAAGTCCGACGCTTAACCGACTGCGCCACCCAGGCGCCCCTAAGAAGCTTATTCTTATACATTATTCAGTTGCTCAGTTAACTTGTTTCTCATCCCACAGTGGATTAGAATTATCAAATCAGACGTGCCAAGCACAGGGCTATGCACAGAACTGGAAGCTTAAATATCAAAGGACAATATGAAAAAATAATAAAAAGTAATTTGGAGCTGTTAAAAGATACACTGAGGCATATTAAGAATTACAGGGACTTGTTTGAGCAAGAAGGGATTCAAATGGGGCATTGCCCAACTGGAAGTAGTTAGGAGCACTCCACTTACAGGAGCTAGGGGGAGACATTTTTATAGAGAAAAGAAGGAAACAAAGGAAGGAAATTATTGAGTAGTTACAGATTAAAGCCTAGTTGGCTCTTTGTGAATGGATGGATTTAGGATTTTGATTTTGCAAACCCGGAGGCATTTATGGATAGGCCTAGGTTTTTGTGTGCTTACTTATGCAGGCCACCATAGCATTAGAGCCCCATCAGTTTAATGGCCTCTAGATGTTTAATTAATTTAACATAGCTAATTGCCTTTGCATTAAAAAATCTGTATTATAGTATGATTTGGTTAAGAAGTGTTAAAAACAAGACTTAGGCCCCAAATGAAGTCACTTATGCTAAGCCCTCTGTCACCAAACTGAGACTTAATTACAGTTTCAGTTCTCTCAGAAATGAAATCTAAAACCAGTCAAGAAGGAATCGCCAGATGGGCCTAAGTTAGGTCATCTGCCTGATAGATCCCTGCCATCCCCTGAAGGAAAGTAATGTTGCAATAACCAACCTACTTTTCGTCCCCCTATCACTTTCTTGTTCCGGCTCCCTTCTGTCTATAAAAGTCTTTCTTTTTATATGGCTCCTCAGAGTTCTTTCCTATCTGCTTGATTGAATGTTGCCAAATTTGAGTTGAATTTTGATCAGGTAAACTCTTAAGTTTTTTAATGTGCTCAGCTTATTTTTTAATAGCTCCACAGTCAGAGGAGGGAACCTAAGGAGACCCCCTTGGGCTTCTAGGAACGGTGAGCAGCTAGACACAGGTGGCTGTTGGGCCCCTTGAGCTTGATGCTTTTCTCTCAGCCTCAAGGTTGTGGGTAGGTCTCTCTCAGATCCTGCCTCTCCACATTTTGCATTATGTGCTTTCAGACTTCAAGTATTTCTTTTTTCTGGACTGTTCCAGAAACTGGCCATAGTCAATCTGGGTTCCACTTAGAAACTGCCCCAGGTGTAGCGTCAAACTAAGTCCAACTTAAGCTGGAATTGAAGCCTTAGGTAAGTAAAATTTTGTTTTAAATTTTTGTTTTAACAAAGGTAATCTTGAATTAAGGTGTCCACAGCAGAGAACTTTTCACCTAGATATACTTATCCATTTATAAGGTACCCTTAGAGAAAAAGGGGTCTTAGCCAAGCACCCAGTATATAGAGTAGAGGGGAAATTGCTTTTCCTTCTCTACAGTTTTTAGTGACCAGGATGAGATCCACTGAGACACCCAACTTGCTCCAGAGCCTGCAGAGGGCATCCTGGGAAAACTGTAGAAGTCAGCAAACAATAAGAATTCTTGTCAAAGTCACTTCTCCCAAATCTCTGTCTATGGTGCCAGGTCAAGAGAGAAAGAAAATTTTACATTGCTCCTTTCAGACTGGCAGCTAAAAAAACCATTTGTAAGAATTAGATCTTTGAATTGTGGCTTGTGCATTTTGCTTTCGGGAAACACTTGGTTGTCAGTCCTTTCTCTGCCTTCTTGTTTGTCTCATTTGGTGTCCTAAGAACTTGACTTATCTTGCTGCCTGATTAGCACATGTGGACTTGTGTGTGTGTATGCAGATCACCCAACAGGGTAGTGGCACTCAAAATATAGCCAGAGAGGATTTTGGGTTGTACTCCATTTGTGGCTAGGGTCCTACTAGCTGCTGCCACCTGGGGAGCAATTGTCTAAGTCAGTCTCTTTCTTTCTTTCTTTCTTTCTTTCTTTCTTTCTTTCTTTCTTTCT
>NC_064816.1:104151592-104207440 GCF_023721935.1 Panthera uncia | reverse complement strand
TCTTTCTTTCTTTCTTTCTTTCTTTCTTTCTTTCTTTCTTTCTTTCTTTTTTGTGGCTATCTTTGGGAATGGCTCTGGATATTGGAAGCATCATTTGCACCTCTTTGGGGATGCCTCTTGTGTCTGTCAAATTTTTCAATACTGACAGGAATATTAGTGTTTGTCTCAGCCGAAACCTGACAAAATATTTGGAAGAATTTTTTAATGTGGCTCTATGGTCCGAAGTTGGCCAAATTGGAGCTGATATTCAGAAAATGATAGAAACTTTTTTTTTTCAGTTCTCCCCTAAACATCAATGAAACTATGCACACAGTGAAAAAACCAAAATATTTTGAAGCCTTTGTGGTAGGATTTACTAAAACAAAGACACAGAGTTCTAAATCCAGAATATAGGAGTCTTTTAATATCCATCTTAGTTGAAGGTCTTTTCCCTGAGATAAAAGCTTGCAGGTATTATGAAAGATCTGATTTTAGATGATAACAAAAGCCCTTCGTGGAGAAACTTGCATCCTTTCTCTATGCCTTTGAGGTGCCGTCTCCTCTAGGAAGCCAGAGCCATAAGATCTCTCTTTGTGTCCATCTGTGTGTTTATGTGCATATGTCTGTGTATGTATGTAATAAACATGTGTTTTTTTTCCTACCTCCGGATGGTATTGCCAAATGTAATTTGTAAAAATCTTTATTTCATTGGAATAAAGAAAGTAATTGAGAATACTCTTGGGGCGCCTTGGGTGGCTTAGTTGGTTAAGCATCCAACTTCAGCTCAGGTTTGTGATCCATGATCTCGCAGTTTGTGAGTTCGAGTCTGCATTGGGCTCTGTGCTGACAGCTCAGAACCTGAAGCCTGCTTCAGATTCTGTGTCTCCCTCTCTCTGTTCTTCCCTCACTCATCTTTCTCTCTCTCTCTCTCTCTCTCTCTCTCTCTCTCTCTCTCCCTCTCCCTCTCCCTCTCCCTCTCCCTCTTTCTCAAAAAATAAACATTAAAAAATTTAAAAAAATACTCAGAAGTGTAGAAACACTAAGCCAAATAGTTTTCAAGTTCACATGATCCAGGATTATCTTCAGTAAACAAATACTAGTTTAAGTTTGTTATTTTAATTAAAACAAGCATATATTTAGAACCATCATTATTAAGAGACACTTGGATGGCTCAGTCAGTTGAGTGTCTCACTCTTGATTTTGGCTCAGGTCATGGTCTCACAGTTGTGAGATTGAGCCCTTAGGCTCTATATTGGGCATGGAGTCTGCCTAAGATTCTCTCTCTCTCTCTCTCTCTCTCTCTCTCTCTCTGTCCCTACTCTGCTGGTCTCTCTCTCTGTCTGTCTCTCTCTCTCAAAAAAAAGAACTATCAATATTAAACGTAATGCAGGCATACAACATTTATTCTCTTTAAGTTTTTTTTTTTGTAACGTTTATTTATTTTTGAGACAGAGAGAGACAAAGCTTGAACGGGGGAGGGGCAGAGAGAGAGGGAGACACAGAATCGGAAGCAGGCTCCAGGCTCTGAGCCATCAGCCCAGAGCCCGACGCGGGGCTCGAACTCACGGACCAGGAGATTGTGACCCAGGCTGAAGTCGGACGCTTAACCGACTGAGCCACCCAGGCGCCCCAATTCTCTTTAAGTTTATTGCAAGTCAAGTAAGCTCACCTTATCTTCCTTGCAGAATTTCTCAGCAAGAAAGGGAACTTAAGATAATGGTTAGTATTTAATATCTTCATAAAATTTTCATGTGTAATCTAAACATAGTGTTAAGAACAAGTAAGTTAAGTGGATATAATTAAGATAAAAGTTTATTAATGAGCCTTTTGATAATAATTATGTTTTATGGTATGTGTACTTAAAAATAGTTTCCAGAACCTTCTTGCTAACTTGAAACCTTGCAGTTATACTGAGATAAGTTAAATGATGAATATTCATTGAATATCTAGATCATTTCCAAAAAAGATAAAATGTTGAAACATTAATTACTGAATGCAGGTTTATACACTTTGGACTTCCTTTTACTAAGGAACTAAAGACACATGGGTCTCCTAATAAACCCATGTTTTGTGCCACATTGAAAAATTTACTATGAAGAAGGATATACTTCTAGAAATTATGAAATGTATTTATAAAATCCCCAGAATGTTAGCATACCAGACAATCCACAGTTGCTTACTTCTTAGTTTTCATTCGGAATTATGTTTCTAAGGGTTAAAATTCTAATCAGTATATATAAGTAAAGCTATTTAGAAATAATAAGTGTGAAAGGAAACAACTGTGAATAAAAAGTAGATAAGGAGAGGGGCTCCTGGGTGGCTCAGTCGGTTAAGCGGCCAACTTTGGCTCAGGTCATGATCTCGCGCTACGTGAGTTTGAGCCCCGCGTCGGGCTCTGTGCTGACAGCTCACAGCCTGGAGCCTGTTTCCGATTCTGTGTCTCCCTCTCTCTGACCCTCCCCCGTTCATGCTCTGTCTCTGTCTCAAAAATAAATAAACGTTAAAAAAAAATTTAAAAAAAAGTAGATAAGGAGAATAAAATGACTAGTTCTTCCAGAAAGACAAAAAGGAAAAAAAAAAAATTAGGACAAAAACTGAATGGATATATAAAAAGTTATAGAAGGTTTGTGGAAAAGGAATCTTAGGAAAGAAAATTTATGTTTGGTCAAGCTGGCTAAGATTGGAATGGACTTATTTAAGGTTTTAAAAAATGAGTTTTAATATCAAAAGTATGCCAGTGTAATACTAGAATTTGGTTTTCTCTCAGTTAAAAGAACAACATTTTCTTAGATTATTGGCTGGCCCTTGATAAGAAATTGTAAACAAAGATTTTTCTTTATTTTTTAAATAATCTGGGCAGTAAAGGTTTTGTGTTTTATCAAAACAATTTACTATATTTCCCATTGTTTTTTATCATGCTTTCAATTACTTAAAAAAAAAAAAGAAAAAAAGCCCAGTCTTTTCCATATTTAAAGAGCTAAGTTTCATTCACAACCATGTAATCTTCTGTATTTGTCTTTCACATCTCCTATTGTCATTTTGGTTAAATAGAAAGTTAAGTATTATTTCATAATGTTTTCAAATACCTTTATATGTAATTTAAAAATTTAATAGCAAAATGAAACTGTTGTATAGATGTATATTTATAGTGATTCAGTAGCAAACAAACCATAATACATTTTAACTAACATCACCATTAAAATATGTAACTCAACAAATGTATGTAGGATAAAAAACATTGGATTTTACCAACATTCATTCATGAATGATTTCTTTTATGATAGCACAGGGCTATTTTCTTGTCTAGACTCTGTCATGTGATTGTCTAGAGACTCTAGTTTAATGACTTATTTTGTGTGTTCCTTGCCTTATAACTGAATATTTAAATCAATTTATATTATCTACTTTTGCTCACTGATACATAATAGGTTTTTAAATTTTTTTTAGTTTCTTCTAGAAGTTTGGGTCAAATACAGTACCCCAGGTTCCTGCTTTTACAGGTTCAATTGATTCCGATTGCCAACAGATTTACCAAGGCTTCTGAGTGTATGATTTAGGAGCATTGCTGCTTATGACGTTAGAGCAAGTTGTTGCAGGGACTACTTACAGTTATCCAAGCCTTTTAATGCTTTGGATAAGCCTTTAAAAAGGCTAATTCGATTTATAATTTAATTTATCATTCTTCTGTATCCAAGGAGGTAATACAGTGCCTGAAACCTGTGTCAAAGTTCTAAGCTTTTGTCTAGACCTACGTAGTTATAAAACAGTTTCCCCTAGGAGAGTGTTAATAGTTATTTTCCACATTTTTAGATGCCCTCCTCCTCCCCACATTTTTATCATCCACATCACATGACAGGAGACTGGAAAGAACATTTTCAAGAGAGACAGATTCAATCAGTCTCTACTGAAATCCTCACCCTTTGTCTGGGAACCCTGCCCAATCTCCTTATAAACATTTGGCAATTTGTGACATTTTACATATATGAAGAGAAGATTTCATGTCCCAGTAAATTTCAACACCATATATAATCTCTATCCTTATGTATCCAATAGAGGAAAAGAAAAAAAAAAAATTAAGAAAACAAGACCAAATCTGAAAGAAGGAAACGGAGCACTGTAGTATTGTAAGTGCAGAATGGCAGATGCTAAAGTATTGGCTAATCCCAGCACGGTTAGTATTACAGATTCCCCACGGTAATGAGGGACTCCGGGAGGCCTACAACGTAGAATGTAGCAAACCTTATGAATATATAGAAAATAAAGGAATATAATCATGGACTCATTTGCTGTCAATAGCAAAAAATGTTATTTCTTCCTTTGCCTTTTATTAGACTTTTTTTTTAATCTTTGTGTTTTGAATTCTCTTAAAGACCCTTAGGAATAAAGGACCTACATTATTATTCGATTTTATTTTTCATTTTGGTGACTCTTCCATTCAGAATTCATTTTGGCTAAAAATCTTTCTGCAGCAAGGCAGTGTATAAAAATCTAAATACAAATATGCCAGTTGAGTAGCATTTTCTCATTTTTAGGCTCAATAGTAAATTATGAAATTTTATGCACTTTCATCCTGGTATTCTATTCTGAAACAGTTCCCTGAACTTGATGTTGTGACTGCATCTAAACTTCACTCTGCCTCATCCTTGTGAAATCTAGATGGATGAAAAGGTGTGAGGTATGTTTTCCAAATGTCAATATTGGTGTATATATTCTCTGACCCAGAGAGTCTGGTGAGACTGAAGGAACCAGAATCTGCTGAAAATCATAAGACAGTTGTTAACAAATCCTTGATGTTGGAGCATTGAATGAAATTGGAGGGAAACAAGGAGATTGGCCCTGTTTACTTATCTTCCTAAGTATTTAAATTGCTCTATTTCAAAACTATCACTTTGAGTTCTAACCTTTGGGAGCACCTTTTTTTTTTCTAGGATATTACCATATTATATATCACTCAAATTTTTTCTTCCTGAAACAGGAAATAAGAGATGGAAATACAATTTTTTTTCATATGTATGGGAAACATGGCAAGAGAGGGAGAGGATTAGAATAAAGACAGATGATGAAAATTATTAAGATATACCTTGTAATTTTGCCTTAGTGGCTGAATAAGACCAATAAAAGTGTTTTATAAACACATAATTCCACCTGACATATTTTTAGTTTAGTTAGCATAATTTCTTATTTTTCAATAGTGGCTTTCCACTAAAAATTCATAATATGCCTTACTCTGCCTTTAATACTAGGTTTCCTTTTCCTGGGGAAGTATTTGCTTTCCATTTCTCCTTCTATCTGGTGTTTATATGTCAGTTGCTACTACCTTACTATCAATGGGTTGCCTTTTGTTGTTGGTAGTAGCTCTTTTTCTAAAATGTCTATAAATCCAGTTCCTGAAAATTGTGTATGATGTTAAGTATTTTTAGTCTTATCCGGAAAATACTCGTGCAGAAATTGCCAACTAAAATTGTATCTCTTTCACAAAGTGACATTTCACAACGTAGTCATATATAATTATGATGGCCCTATATTATGATTCTTTTATGTAATTCAAAATACAATCCAATGTACATTTCCCATTAATTGGTTTTATATAAGACACTTAAAAGATTAATTTTACCAATCTAGGATATACCAACATGGTTGTTTATGCTACCCGTCTTAAATGTCTCAATGAATTTTTGTAGGAAAATGATTTCCTCTTCTTTCTAATTAAATTGCCATATATAAGATATTAATGTATCAGGGTGGCTTTTCTGCAGCGGCACCAGACATTGGAGCATGCTCTACTTTTTCCGTGTGGTACATCCATATCTTTAAACCTTGGGTTATGCTTTTGCTCCCTTGCTAACATTTTACTCCTATATCACAGTGGGGTTTGTTTGTTTGTTTTTGTACCTTTCAGGAACACCTTCCTGGCAGAATTCATTCCTTCTTTTGCTTGACCTCCCTTTCCTATCAGTGTTTTGCTAGACTACATCTGGTCTTGGTTGCGATTCTCACTCAGGGTCTGGTGATCTTCACGGGTTTTGTTCCTAATTAAGGAGCTAGCTTTCTGAAAGAAGGCCATGTGTATGGGCTAAAATCTAAGTAGGTAGGCTGAGATTTGGGAACAGTTGTTTTTGCTTGACTTCTACTCTTTTCACCACTTTTCTGAAAATGGATACATTTCAATTAGAAAAAAAAATTGGCTTTTCTACCAAAACCAAAGTGTAAACTTTTCCCCTTATGAAATGCCTTATAAACGCTGTTCTTATTCATTCTTCAGTGTATTCAACATAAACACTATTTTTAGATCTTTGCCATACTTTGTTTATTGCATTGAATGAAATAATATATTTATAAGGTATATGTTTGTATTGAATGTGAAAAATGAATGTTTTACTTTAGATAATCTGTTTCTAAGCGAATTAATTATTTTAGCCAATTGTTTGCTTCCTTATATGGTTCAGGACTGATTCATAAACCAGTTTTTCTCAGTGGAAAGAGCAAAAAGTACTTGGAAAGGGATTTTTATGTAAATATGCTGAGACAGAAAAAAGAGAAAATAACAGAACTTAGTGTGTTCAGATAAATATAAATTAGATAAAATCATGCAAACAATTGAAAATATAAATTTTGGGTTACATTCAGTTTTCAAATATTGTTAAAACTTTGTGTAAGTGAGATAGAAATTTTAAAAAAGAATTGACTGTGAGTTTTATTAATACTACTTCAAATGTGTAAAGTTATGCTTCCATTTCACTCTTAAAAATTTGTTTTTCCTTTAAGTACTTAGAAGAATTCATTACCAAACTGACTATTTGTGCATTTTAGACTTTCATGGGATAGCTGTTTCAGATGAACTTTAACAGGTGGCATTCACATCATGCATATTCAGGCTTCCCAGTGATGGCAAATGCAAAGAGTCAGGTCCAGACATATAAAAAATATTGTTTTCCTAGACACTTTTCCTGTAATAGGACACATCTCCACCTGGAACAAATCCACACATACTTCAAAGTGTAATAAATCCCATCCAAACTTATTAGCTCTTTCATTTCCTAGACTTACTTCTCCTGTGTTATGTCCTCCTCAAATTATACCACTGCATGTTATAATTCTTAGTCAAAATTGCCTCTTCCTTCTGACTCCTTCCCTACCTTCACACTCACATTGTTGGTAGATGATTCGGTTAACCCCACTGTAATCTTTGCTCTGCCATTCCACTTCTGCTACCTTATGTTTCTTCTTATTACCTTGACAGAGACATTCATTATTGTTAGACATCTGGGTGATTTTTGCTTCCTCCAGAAAGAATTCAAGTTTGTTTCTGGCCTTCTTTTAGGGTAGGAGCACATAACCTTAATCCAGTTAGGAATGAGATATTTGTAGCTGAGTTTATCCATTTGAGGCTGATCTATTTCTAATTCATCCCTATTGCAGGGTGTGAATCTCTGAGCCTCTCTTCATTATTGGAAACAGAACTCTGATTTCTTCCCCCATATTCCACACCTACTTTTAGCCTCTTCAGTTTATAGAGAGTTTGCTGAGCTTCTGATCCTGTCAGTTACTCATTCAGCTCATCTAGCCTTTGAGCTAATGCTTAGACTCAGCAAATGGTTTAATATTAAAGAACCAGTAAATACCAGAATTATTCATGTTCACTTTCCTCCTCCTAAGGACTGAGGCTGATCAAGTCCTACCTTTCTCACTCTCTAATGTCTTCAAACTTAAAAGAAAATTTTTAATGTAAGTGCACATAACATAGAATTTACTCTTTTTAAAGTGAACAATACAGGGTCATTTAGTACATTCATAAAATTGTGCAGCTACTCCTTCTACCTTGTTCCCAAATATTTTATAATCCCCACAGAAAATCCTATAACCATAAAGCAATTACTTTCCATTACTGCTCTCACCCTCCAGCTCCTGAAAACCATCACTTTTCTGTCTCTTTCAATTTACCTATTCTGGGTATTTCATATGAATGGAATCGTATAATATGCAAACTTTTGGTCTGGCTTCTTTCACTTAATATGTTTCCAAGAGTCATTTATGTTGTAGTATGTACTCATACTTCATTTTTTTGGCTGGATACTATTCCATTGTATGTATAGATCCATTTTGTTGATCTAGTCATCTATTGATAGACATTTGGGCTGTTTTGACCTTTTGGCTATTGCAAATAGTGTTGCTTTGAACATATATGTCCAAGTATTTGTTAAGTACCTGTTTTCAGTTCTTTGGGGT
The DNA here is from genome assembly GCF_023721935.1 of Panthera uncia. NCBI lineage: Eukaryota > Metazoa > Chordata > Mammalia > Carnivora > Felidae > Panthera > Panthera uncia. The sequence goes on along the minus strand of NC_064816.1, from coordinate 104,199,235 downwards.
ATATACATAGAAGTGGAATTGCTGGGTCATGTGGTAATTCTATGTTTAACTTTTTGAAGAATTATCAAGGTGTTTTTTACAGTAGCTTTACAATTTTACATCCTTACAGCAATACATGAGGATTCTGATTTCTCTACATCCTTGCTAATAGTTATTATATGCTGTTTTGTTTTTATTGTTTTTTTTTCAAATAGTAGCCATTCTAATGGGTGTGAAGTAATATCTCCCTCTGGTTTTGATTTGCATTTCTCTGATGACTAATTTTGTGCTACTTTTCATGTGATTCTTAGTCATTTGTGTATCTTATTTGGAGAAACAGCTCTTCAAGTCTTTGACCTCTTTAAATTGGGCAGTTTGACTTTTTGTTGTTGTTGAGTTGTAAGAGTTCTTTGTGTATTCTGGATATTCTACACTTCTAATATAATAGGATTTGCAAATATTTTATTACATTCTGTAAGTCACCTTTTCATTTCTTTGCAGTGTCCTTTGATGAATGAAAGTTTTCAATTTTGATAAAGTCCAATTTACCTCTTGTTTTTCTCCTTTGGTCATGCTTTTGGTGTCATATCTAAGAATCCACTGCCAAATTCAAGGTCATGAAGAAACAATCTTATGTTTTCCTCTAAGAGTCTTAAGGTTTTAGTTCATATGTTTAGGTTGTTAGTTCATTTTGAGTTATTTTTTAAATATGCTGTAAGGTAGGGATTCAACTATTCTTTTATATGTAGATATCTGGTTATTTCAACACAGTTTTTTTTTTTTTATAGTTTCAAAGTTTATTAAATTTCAGTTAGTTAACATATAATGTAATATTAGTTTCAGGAGTAGAATTTAATGATTCATCACTTACATCAGCACAGTTTTTGAAAAGACAGTTCTTTTCCTATTGAAAGATCTTGGCAGTCTTGTCAAAAATCATTTAGATACAGATGCATGGGTTTATTTCTGGACTCTCAATTATCTTTCATTGGTCTAGATTTCTAGCCTATGTCAGTACTACACTGTTTTGATTACTGTAGCTTTGTAGTAAGTGTTACTAATTGGAATATAGGTTCTCCAACTTTTCTCCTTGTTTTTCTCTATTGTTTTAGCTCTTCAGGGTCTTTGTAATTCCATATGAATTTAATATGAATAATGATATATTTGTAGACCACTTTGAGTAGTTTTGCAATCTTAATAATATTGTCTTCTAATTCATGAACATGGGATGTGTTACTCTATATTTCGGTCTTTTTTATTATTTTTTCAGAAATATCTTTTCAGAAATACAGTTTTCTCAAATAGAGTTGTTTTGAATAAACTTTATTACTTTAGAGCAGGTTTAAGGTCACCATAAAACTGAGAAGAAAGTACAAAGAGTTCCCATATAGGGCATGCCTCTCCCCCCTCACCCCACCTTAAAATCCCCACTATTAACATTGGCCACCATAGTGGTACATTTGTTACAATGGATGAGTTTAAATTGTCATATTATTACCATTTAAAGTCCATAACTTACATTAAGGCCCACTTTTGGTGGTGTACATTCTGTGGGTTTTGACAAATATATAATGATCTATATCCATTTTTATAGTATCATACAGAGTATTCTCACTGCCTCTGTGTTCTGCCCATTTGTCCCTTGTTCTCCCCAAATCCCTGGCAACTACTGATCTTTTTATTACGTCCATAGTTTTCTCCATTTTGCCTTTACCAGAATGTCATGTAGTTGAAATCATGCAGTTTGTAGCCTTTTAATACTGCCTTCTTTCACTTGGTAATATGTGTTTAAGTTTCTTCCATGTCTTTTCATGAATCACAATTGATTTACTTGTTCTCCTTTTAAAGGACATAGGACATAAATGTGATAGGCTGTTTTTTTAAAAAATTAAAACCTTCTGCTCTGCAAAAGACACTGTTAACAGAATGAAAATGCAAGCCAAAGATGGAGAGAAAATATTTGCAAAACACCTATCTGATGAAGGACTTGTATCCAAAATATACAAATAAATCATACAGTTCAATAATAAGAAAACAAACAACTGAATTAAATATGGATAGAAGACCTGAACAGATACCTAACCAACAAGATATACAGATGACAAATAAGCATATGAAAAGATGCTCAACATAATTTGTCATTAGGAAATTGAAAATTGTGACAGTGAGATACTACTATCAGATATTGTATACACTTATTAGAATGACTAAAATCCAAAAACACTCACAATAAATGTTGACAAGAATACGGAGAAACAGGAATTGTCGCTTATTGCTTGTAAAATGCAAAATTATCAATAACCATTTTGAAAGGTTGTTTGTCAATTTCTTAAAAATCTTAACATAGCCTTACTGTATGACCCTGCAGTCATGCTCCTACATATTTATCCAATCGAGTTGAAAATTTATGTCTACACAAAAAGCTGCATATAAATGTTTATAGCAGCTTTATTCATAGTTGCTAAAACTTAGAAGTAACTAAGGTGTTCTTCAATAGCTGAATGAATAAATAGTGGCTCATCCATATAATATGTTATTCAGTGACAAAAAAAAAATTAGCTATCAAGACACACACAAAAAGAAATGGAGGAAACTTAAATTCATATTAGTAAGTGAAAGAAGGCTATCTAAAAAGGCTATATACTGTAAGATTCCAACCATACTATATCCTCCAAAAGGCAAAACCATAGATGCAGCAAAATGATCAGGGGTTGCCATAAGAAGGGGAGAGGAAGGAGGGGTGCATCAGTATAGTAAAAGAATGGGGTTTGTAGGGCTATAAAGCTATTTTCTATGATGCTGTAATTTAATGGTGGATTTATAACATTACATGTTTTTAAAACTAGAGCTATAGAACACAAAGTGAATTTTAATATAAACTATGGATATGTTAACTAAACATAAATGAATACTAAATAAAATAAAGCCAGATATAATTTTGCATTAGTACTAATCAATATTCATAGAATTTTGTTTTCAATTATTTTGTGCATTTAATTAAGCCCTACTTTCTAATCTAATATTTGTACCTTTCTCCTGTGTTTGTTTACCAATGTCCCACTAATCACCAATCTCATGCTCTATCTCAATTTTTATTTTCCTCTGACACTCTGTAACTGTAAATATAGTGCAGCAGTTTGGGCACCATTATTTGCTTTACATTATATGAAAGTGCTCTAGTTTTCCACTTATCTCTCCAATATATTCCCCATGGTCTCTGCTTGGTCCCTGCCCACATAAATGGAGCCCTGCCCTTATCTCATGCTCATTTTCTCTATCACAAAAGTCACTTTTGTGACTTTATTTGACAATTCTATGTAGTTGAATGTTAATCATTGTCTTATATTTAAATTACTGACTTGGATATTTGAAAACTTGCTATAAAATTCTTCCTATGTGATCTTTCACCTCAAAATTCAGCATATTTAAAATTAACATTTAAAAATGATGAATTTGTCATCATTTTCCAAAATGGTTACCTTCTAATTCCACTGAAATGTGCTCTCATTGTTGTAAGAACTTGGGTTTGAATTGTTAGAGTAATTATTTCAAATTCCCTTTTTCCCCATAGCTAAACTCCCATTGTTTTAGCTCTTTTATCCATTTCTTTCATCTCATTCCCATCATCTCTACCAGGTTCTGACCACCTCATAACTGAGGCCATTGCTAAAGCCTGCTAATTGTCACTCTGCTTCTACCATTTATTCCTTCCAACCCATCTGTCAAATTCTGGTGAATTGATTATCTGTTAATACCATTTTCACACATCAGTTTTGCTTCAAAAACACAAAATTCATTTGTCATAGGCTGGCATTCATAGTCTTTTATAACTCAACACTTAGATACCTCTTCAGATTTAGCTCTCAGTACACAAATGCACCAGCCCCACACAGCAAAACAGAACTATTGATTTGTTCACAGAACTTGCCTATAGGAGTTTAAGGTACACATTCCCGTTTAATGTATTTTGTTCCCATTCTTACTTTCACCCAAATGTCAGCATCCCACTCATATCTTACCTTTTATCTGCTCACTTTTCTCAATTTCTATAGCTTTTATGATTTTACTCTTACATTTTACTGTGGATCATCTTTTTATGTCCTTTCCCCACAACACGATTGCAAGTTCTTGTCTGGGATGGTGGGGGTTTATTGTTCCCAGCCCAGATAATGGCTATAATTTATATCCTGGGGTTCAGTGTTTTCTACACTGAATGGTAAACTTGAAGCCAGAAAAAGTCAATAAGGGAAAATACCACGAAAGAGTTTTCTCTTCTGAAGGAAATGTGGAATGTTTTGACATTTGTTTATTCAAAAATGCTTATTGATATCTTACTCTTTGTAAGAACCAGGACTAAGTCTCAAGATACCGACAATGAAGAAAACACTTTGAAGCTTTTATTAATTAATATTCTAGGCATACTGCATTATGCATTTTCAATTTCCTGGGACCTATGCCTTAAAAAAAATATCAGGCATATGCTTTGTAAATATTTGCATGGTTGGGGGCCGGATCCTAGTACCTTAAAACAGAAAGAACATTCATTAGGGAAAAAAAAAATACTTAAACCAGAGCCATATGTGTCCTTCCCTTTGTGGCCATATTATGCCAAGGAGATAGGTCTTTAACTCTGTTTTATACATCAACACAAAGAAGTTTTTTCCAGGCAGACCACAGGCTATGCCAAATTGGCCACAGTGAAATCTAGAGAACAGGTCTTCCTATGTTACAAATTTATAAGCCATGAGGATAGAAGTCATCCAATTATCTCCATTTTCGGAGGTCATAATGTCAATATTTCTTTCTGCTTTTTCTAACTTACTTTGAAATAAGTTTGCACTTTTTGGTGATTAATGAATTATAATTATGATTAATGAATGATACTAAAAATAATGAATTATGTATAAATCATACTCCATTGTTTCAGTTCATCTGAAATTTCTTGGGATTTTTACATTTGCATCAACCAGAAACTGGTTATGCAACAGAGTACAGTACTTCTTTTCAGCAAGACTTAGAAAAAACATACCCTTTAGGTTTTTGTTGAAAATTAGAAATTTGTTAATTTTGGATTTTTTATATCACTACCTGCACCCTGGTAATTTAATAAAGATTGCAAAAGTTCAGAATGAATTCCTTCTAAATCCTCTAAATTCATTCTAAATTAAGGTTGATTGGCAACCTTAATAATTACATGGGATCATTAAATCCAAAGATGGTAATATCAGCCTCTGCTAATAATCACTAGAACCACAGTTATATCAAACATAACTACAGAAGTAGGGAGAAAAAGAAGAAAAAAAAACACATCAAAGAATAGACAGAACATACAGAAAATATATATCAATATGACAGACTTAAATTTATATGAGTAATTACAGTAATGTTCTCTGTAGCACACTTATCAGGAAGCATTTGTCAGCTCTAATGTAACAGCAAAGCCAAATAGCAGTGTATGCCTATAGTAAATACACTTAAAATATAAAGATGCAAATAAATTAAAAGTAAATGGGTAGAAAAAGATATCCAATGCTAGCATTAACCAAAAGAAATCTGGAATGGTTATATTAATATTAGGCAAAGTAGATTTCAGAGCCAAAATATCACTAACCACTTCTGAAGAAAGCGATCTCTTAATGGTAAAGAGTCTACATTAAGATGGCATAGAAATTCTAAATATTTATCACCTAATAATAGAGTGCCAACATACATGAAGGAAAAATTTAATCGAATTATAAGGAAGTAAAGAAATCCACAATTATAGTCATAAATTGCAATACCAGCCCTCTCAAAAATGAACATGTAGCAATCAGTAAGGATATAAAACTTAAATACCGTCAACTAATTTAGTTTAGCATTTATACAACATTTCATGAAAAACAGAATATACTTCTTTTAAATTTTTTCTAGTGCATAGGGAAACTTTAGATTGAAGATCTTTGGAGCTATAAAACAAGTCTCAATAAATGTAAAAGGTTTCAAGTCTTACAAAATGCATCCTTTGAATACAATGGAACTAAATTAGAAGTCAGTAATAGATCTCTAGAAAACACTCAAGTATTTGGAAAATAAATAACACACAACAACAACCATATATCAAAGAATAAATCATAAAAGTAATAAATATTTTAAACTAAATTAAAACAGAAACATGACATCAAAATTTATCTTTATTCTTAGATGATTTTTTCATACATATATATGGAATATCTGTGTCTACAAAATGCCTACTAGAACTAATCAGTGAGTTTAGCAAGGTTATGGGGTGCAAAACTAAGACTAATTGTATTTTTATATGCTAGCAACAGCATTTAGAAACAAAGTAAAAAAGGAATACCATTTATAATAGCATGAAAAATTATAACAAAATTTATGCAACAACTATATGCAAAAGGCTCTAATACACAGTGTGAAAAAAAGTCTAAATAAGTAGAACAATGTATCAAATTCATAGATCAGAAGGCAGAAGATTTTTATGATGGCAATCCTATCCAAATTGATAGGATCCATATAATATCAATTCAAATCTTATTAGTTTTTTATAGAAATTGACATACAAATTCTAAAATTCATAATGAAATTCAAATAATCTAGCATAGTAAAGTACGTTTGAATAAGAAGAACAAAGTTTGAGAATTAATACTACCTGATTTCAATGCTTACTATAAGTCTACAATAATCAAGAAAATATGTTGTAAAATTAGAAAAGTACATTAGTGGAACAGAATACAGGATCAGAAATAGTTTCACACATCTATGGACAACTGGTGTTTAACAAAGAAGACTATGTTTTCACCACTGACAAGACTTTATTTTCTCTACTGCATTGTTTTTGCTTTAAGACAAGTATAGTCTTCACAGTATATCATGCTGCAACAATTGGTTATCCAAATACAAAAGAAAAATGAACTTTGATCCATACCTTGTATGATAAGCAGAAATAACTTAAAACATTTCATAAACCTAATGTAAAACCTAAAACTATAAAACTTGTAGAACATGGGAGAAAATATTTGTTTCCATGGGTTAGACAAAGATTTTAAGTAAGATTTTTCTAAATATAATACCAAAAGCACAACACCTAAAAATGTTGATAAGCTGGACTTCTATTTTTCAAGAGACACTATTAAGAGAATATAAAGACAAGACAAAGACTGGGATAAAATAAATTCAAATCACATTTTGATAAACTACTCATGTCAAAATATGTACTAAACTCTCAAAACTCAATAAAAAACAAAACAGGAACAGCTATACTAAAATAAAACAACTCAGTAGCAAGATGGACAAAAGATTTGAACAGACAACTCACCAAAGAAGTTACACAGGTGGGAAATAAGCACATGAAACCATATTCAACATTAATATTCATCAAGAAAATGTGAAATAAGACCACAATGTGCTATCACTACACACCTATTTTAAAGGGCTAAAGTTAAGAAGACTGACTATATTAAATATTGCAAAAGATAGGGACTCATACTCTTGTACACTGTTGGTAGAGTTTTAACTTAGTACACTTTGGAAAATGTTTTGGCTGTGCTTAAAAAATGAAATACACACTTACCATATGATCCATACGTTCTGCTCCTAGGTATTTTCTCAGGAGAAATTGAAGATGTGTACGTGAATGTTCACGGGAATGTTCACAGCAGCTTTACTAGTTATAGTAAAAAACTGCAAAATACTCAATGTCCATCAACAGATGAATGTATTAACAAATTGTAGAATATCCACATAATGGATTTTTTCAACAATAAAAGTGGGTAAACTTGGTGCATGCAACAGGTTGGATGACTCACAAATGCAGAGTGAAAAAAGCCAAAAGGAAAGAATATAGTTCCTACTTTATTATTCCATTCAAAGAACATTTTAGATAATGCTTAAAATTATGTTGATCCACATTGCACTTTGAATGAGTCACTTGTCTATGCATGATTTTGTAATGACATGCATTAGTTATTGGAAAATATCTGTCACAGAATTACATTGTCAAGCTGATGGCCTATAAAAAATTTCTAAGATGATAATTTCCATTTGGAAGCTAGAATTACTGTTGAAGTAGCTGGCTTACTTAGTTCAGTTTCTTGAAAATGTTTCTAGGTACTAAAACTTGAATAACTATAATTTGACCACTATTCTTTTATGTCGAAAGATTTCCAGGAAAAAAATGGTAGTTAGGCTCACAAATCAATCATAAAAGTGATTTTTCGTGAGACATCCACTATATTTCATTATGCTACAGAGGTGTATTGTGAGCGTTCCCATCTTGTCACATGGAATATTATAAAGATATGCACTCCAAGATTCAGATGAATAAAATTAACATTTTTAACTGCTTCATAAAGAACGTTTTCAGTGTAACTGTTTTTTTTTTTCTTGTTGTTTTGCATTGCCAGTTTATGGTGCTGAAGAATACAGTGACTCCTACCTAGTACAATTTATTTTATTTTATTTTTTTTATTTTACACCCAAATTAGTTAGCATATAGTGCAACAATGATTTCAGTTAGCATATAGTGCAATGATTTATGAGTCTCTTCTGTCTCGTCCCCCTCCCTGTTTTTCTATTATTTTTGTTCCCTTCCATTATGTTCATCTGTTTTGTCTCTAAAAGTCTTCATATGAGTGAAGTTATATAGTATTTGTCTTTCTCTGACCAATTACACTTAGCATAATACCCTCCAGTTCCCTCCACGCAGTTTCAAAAGTCAAGATTTCATTCTTTTAGATTGCTGAGTAATACTACATTGTGTGTGTGTGTGTGTGTGCGTGCATGTGTTTGTGTGTGTATATGTGTGTGTGTGTGTGTATTACATCTTCTTTATCCATTCACCCACTGATGGACATTGGGCTCTTTCCATACTTTGGCTAATGTTGATAGCACTGGTGTAAACATTGGGGTGCATGTGTCCCTTCAAAACAGCACACCTGTATCCCTTGGATAAATACCTAGTAGTGAAATTGCTGGGTTGTAGGGTAGTTCCCTTTTTAGTTTTTTGAGGAAACTCCATACTGTTTTCCAGAGTGGCTGTGCCAGCTTGCATTCCCACCAACAATGCAAAAGAGATCCTCTTTCTCCACATCCTCGCCAACACCTGTTGTTGCCTGAATTGTTAATGTTAGCCATTCTGACAAGTGTGAGGTGGTATCTCATTGTAGTTTTGATTTGTATTTCCCTGATGATGAGTGATGTTGAGCGTTTTTTCATGTGTCGGTTGGCCATCTGGATGTCTTCTTTGGAGAAGTGTCTATTCATGTCTTTTGCCCATTTCTTCACTGGACTATTTGTTTTTTGGGTGTTGAGTTTGAGAAGTTCTTTTTAGATTTTGGATACTAACCATTTATCTAATATGTCATTTGCCAATATCTTCTCCCATTCTGTCAGTTGCCTTTTAGTTTTGCTGCTTGTTTCCTTTGCTGTGCAGAAGAGTTTTATTTTGATGAGGTCCCAGTAGTTCATTTTTGCTTTTGTTTCCCTTGCCTCCTGAGATGTGTTGAGTAAGAAGTTGCTGTGGCCAAGATCAAAGAAGTTTTTGCCTGCTTTCTCCTTGGGGATTTTGATGGCTTCCTATCTTACATTGAGGTCTTTCATTCATTTTGAGTTTATTTTTGTGCATGGTGTAATAAAGTGGTCCAGGTTCATTCCTCTGCATGTCACTGTCCAGTTTTCCCAGCACCACTTGCTGAAGAGACTGTCCATATTCCATTGGATATTTTTTCCTGCTTTGTCAAAGATTAGTTGGCTATACCTTCATGGGTCCATTTCCGGGCTCTGTATTCTGTTTCATTGATCTGAGTGTCTGTTTTTGTGCCAGTACCATACTGTCTTGATTACAGCTCTGTAGTGTAGCTTGAAGTTCAGAATTGTGATGCCTCCTTTGTGGTTTTTTTTTTTTTTTTCAACATCGCTTTGGCTATTTGGGGTCTTTTCTGGTTCCATACAAATTTTAGGAATGTTTGTTGTAGCTCTGTGAAGAATGCTGGTGTTATTTTGTTAGGGGCTGCATTGAATATGTAGATTGCTTTGGGTATTATCGACATTTTAACAATATTTGTTCTTCCTATCCAGGAGCATGGAATCTTTTTCCATTTTTGTGTGTGTGTCTTTTTCAATTTCTTTCATAAGCTTTCTAAAGTTTTCAGTGTAAAGACTTTTCACCTCTTTGGTTAGATTTATTCCTAGGTATTTTATGATTTTTGTTGAAAGTGTAAATGGGGTCGATTCCTTGATTTCTCTTTCTGTTGCTTCATTGTTGGTGTATAGGAATGCAACAGATTTCTGTGTGTTGATTTTATATGCTGCAAATTTCCTGAATTCATGAATCAGTTCTAGCAGTTTTTTGGTGGAATCTTTAGGGTTTTCCATATAGAGTATCATGTCATCTTCAAAGAGTGAAAGTTTGACCTCCTCCTGGCTGATTTGGATGCCTTTTATTTCTTTGTGTTGTGTGATTGCAGAAGCTAAGACTTCCAATACTATGTTGAATAACAGTGGTGAGAGTGGACATCCCTGTCTTGTTCCTGACCTTAGGGGGAAAGCTCTCAGTTTTTCCCCATTGAGGATGATATTAGCGTTGGGTCACTCGTATATGGCTTTTATGATCTCGAGGTATGATCCTTCTATCCCTACTTTCTTGAGGGTTTTTATCAAGAAAGGATGCTGTATTTTGTCAAATGCTTTCTCTGCATCTGTTGAGAGGATCATATGATTCTTGTCCTTTCTTTTATTGATGTGATGGATCACATTATTTGTTTTGTGGATATTGAACCAGCCCTGCATCCCACGTATAAATCCCACTTGGTTGTGGTGAATAATTTTTTAATGTATTGTTGGATCCAGTTGGCTAATATCTTGTTGAGGATTTTTGCATCCATGTTCATCAGGGAAATTGGTCTATAGTTCTCCTTTTTAGTGTGGTCTCTGGTTTTGGAATCAAGGTAATGCTGGCTTCATAGAATGAGTTTGGACGTTTTCCTTCCATTTCTATCTTTTGGAACAGCTTCAAGAGAATAGATATTAATTCTTCCTTAAATTTTTGGTAGAATTCCCCTGGAAAGCCATCTGGCCCTTGACTCTTGGTTTTTGGGAGATTTTTGATTACTAATTTGATTTCCTTACTGGTTATAGGTCTGTTAAAATTTTCTATTTCTTCCTGTTTCAGTTTAGGTAGTGTATATGTTTCTAGGACTTTGTTCATTTCTTCCAGACTGCCCATGTAATTGGCATATAATTGCTCATAATATTCTCTTATTATTGTTTTTATTTCTGCTGTGTTGGTTGTGATGTCTCCTCTTTCATTCTTGATTTTATTTATTTAGGTCCTTTCCTTTTTCTTTTTGATCAAACTGGCTAGGGGTTTATCAATTTTGTTAATTCTTTCAAAGAACCAGCTTCTGGTTTCATTGATCTGTTCTGTTTTTTTGTTTTTTTTTTAATTTCAATAGCATTAATTTCTTCTCTAGTCTTTATTATTCCCTGTCTTCTGCTGGTTTTGGATTTTATTTTCTGTTCTTTTTCCATATCTTTAAGGGATAAGGTTAGGTTGTGTATCTGAGATATTTCTTTCTTTTTTAGGAAGGTCTGGATTGCTACATACATACTTTCCTCTCATGACTGCCTTTGCTGCAGTCTGCAGATTTTGGGTTGTGGTGTTATCATTTTCATTGGCTTCCATGTACTTTTTAATTTCCTCTTTAACTTCTTGATTAGCCCATTCATTCTTTAGTAGGATGTTCTTTAGTCTCCAAGTATTTGTTATCTTTCTAAATTTTTTCTTGTGGTTGATTTCAAGTTTCATAGCGTTGTGGTCTGAAAATATGCATGATATGATCTCGATCTTTTTGTACTTGTTGAGGGATGATTTGTGTCCCAGTATGTGGTCTATTCTGAAGAACGTTCCATGTGTACTGGAGAAAAATGTATATTCTGCTGCTTTAGGATGAAATGTTCTGAATGTATCTGTTAAGTCCATCTGGCCCAGGGTGTCATTCAAAGCCATTGTTCCCTTGTTGATTTTTTGATTAGATGATCTGTCCATTGCTATGAGTGGGGGGTTGAAGTCCCCCACTATTATGGTGTTACTATCAATGGGTTTCTTTATGTTTGTGATTAATTGATTTATATATTCGGGTGCTTTCACATTTGGTGCATAAATGTTTACAATTGTTGGGTCTTCTTGGCGGATAGACCCCTTGATTATGATATAATGCCCTTCTGCATCTCTGGATACAGTTTTTATTTTGAAGTCTAGATTGTCTGATATAAGCATGGTTACTCTGGCTTTCTTTTATTGACCATTAGCATGATAGATGGTTCTCCATCCCCTTACTTTCAATCTGAAGATGTCTTTAGGTCTAAAGTGGGTGTCTTGTAAACAGTATATATATGGATCTTGTTTTCTTATCCATTCTGTTACCCTATGTCTTTTGAGCATTGAGTCCATTGATGTTTAGAGTGAGTACTGAAAGATATGAATTTATTGCCATTATGTTGCTTGCAGAGTTGGAGTTTCTGGTGGTGTTCTCTGATCCTTTCTAATCTTTGTTCCTTTTGGTATGTATGTATGTATGTATTTTCATTTTTTTCTCCCCTCAGATAATCCCCCTTAAAATTTCTTATAGGGCTAGTTTAGTGGTCACAAACTCCTTTAAATTTTGTTTGTTTGGGAAGCTTTTTATCTCTCCTTTTATTTTGAATGACAACCTTGCTGGATAAAAAATCATTGGCTGAATATTTTTCTGATTCAGCACATTGAATATATCTTGCCACTCATTTCTGGTCTGCCAAATTTCTGTGGATAGGTCTGCTGCAAACCTGATCTGTCTTCCCTAGTAGGTTAAGGACTTTTTTTCCCTTGCTGCTTTCATGATTCTCTCCTTGCTTGAGTATTTTGTGAATTTGACTATGATATGCCTTGTTGATGGTCAGTTTTTGTGAATCTAATGGGAGTTCTCTGTGCTTCCTGGATTTTGATGTCTGTATCTTTCCCCAGGTTAGGAGAGTTTTCCGCTATGATTTGATCACATAACGCTTCTGCCCCTATTTCTCTCTCTTCCTCTTCTGGGACCCCCTATGATTCTGATGTTGTTTCTTTTTAATGAGTCACTGATTTCTCTAATTCTTAAATCGTGCTCTTTTGCCTTAATTTCCCTCTTTTTTTCTGCTTCATTATTCTCCATAAATTTTTCCTTTATATCGTCGATTCTCTGTTCTGCCTCATCCATCTTTGCTGCCGCGGCATCCGTTCGTGATTGCAGCTCAGTTACAACATTTTTAATTTCATTCTGGTTATTTTTTACTTCTTTTATCTCCACAGAAAGGGATTCTAATCTATTTTCAACTCCAGCTAGTATTCTTATTATCGTGATTCTAAATTTTGATTCAGATATCTTCCTTGTATCTGTGTTGGTTAAGTCCCTGGCTGTGGTTTCTTCCTGCTCTTTCTTTTGGGGTGAATTCCTTCATTTCATCATTTTTAAAGGAGCAAAGGAATTAATGAGGTAGAAAAAATTAAAATTAAAAATATTAAAATATAAAAAATTAAAATAAAAAACTACACACACACACACACACACACACAAAATCAAGTAAATGATGCTAGATCCTAGGTGTGTTTTGTTCTGGGTGCTGAAAGTGGCTTGATAGATTAGAGAAAAAAGGGGGAAAAAAGAAAAAAAGGAAATTGTTTGAAAATTTGAAAAAATGAATACACTAAAGCAGACTAAAATGAAATGATGGAAGTAAAATAGAATTTGAAAAAATTTACACAAAAGTAAAGTATATAGTAGAAAAAATTAAAGAAAAAATATGTTTTATAAAAATTAAAAATAAAATGAATTTTTTCTCTTTCTGTATTCAAGAAAAAGAAACAAAAAAGAGAAAAAAGAAAAAAAGGAAATAATCTGAAAATTTGAAAAAGTGAATACACTGAAGTAGACTAAAATAAAATGATGGAAGTAAAATAGAATTTGAAAAAAATTTACACAAAAGTAAAAAATATAGTAAAAAAATTAAAAATATTTTTAATAAAAATTGAAAATAAAAATGATTTTTTTCTCTTTCTGCTGAATTCTGTGGTTCAGGTTGTGCAAATTGTTGTGTTAATCCTCAGAGCAGTTTTCTAGGTGTGTAGGATGGTTTAGTGTTGGCCTGGCTGTATTTCATGGATGGGAGACACACAAAAAACTTCCATGCTGTTCTGCCATCTTGGCTCCCTCTCAAGAAAGATATTTCTTACGTGAAGACAAGGCAAAGGGAATACTTTTTTATCCACAGGCGAGTCACCACAAGGAGGAAACTGGCTGCTCAACCGAAGTCCCGAGTGGGCACGTCCCTACCTAGCACAATTTTTGCCAGCAGTTTTACCCACCATTGTTTTGCACACAGTGAAAAAGACAAATCATGCCTCAGAGCTACTGTGATATAGTTCTGACTTTTCAGCTCCTGAAAAGGTCTTTAAGAATCACGAGGTTTTGCAGACCACATTTTGAAAAATGTTGAAAATGATTTCATAGACTAAAGATAGAAAAAAAAATTGAGGTCCTATAAAGACTTTGTTTTTTGTATAAGAAACAAACAAACAAAAAGAACAATTAAAAACACCTGGGAGGAAAAAAAAGGAAAGGAGTAAATTATGTTCTAATATGAAGCAAACTAAAATGTGGAAAGATTTTAAGCAGTTGAGAGAGTGTCGCAACTGTTTGATATGTGTATGATACTGTATGCCAATAACATTTTTCTTTCGGAGTCCAAAGTTTCTGACATTGGAACATATGCAAAGGAAATATAATTCTTATATATTTTTTAGCCAGGAGTGAATAATACTTATATAGTTGTACAATTCAGATCTTGTTTATTTATTTCCAACCTTTAGAATAGACAAATCATGTGGTACTTGGTTGGGATTACAAACTCGATTCATGTTTTAACACTGTGTGAGAGAAGAGCTCACCAAGGACGGGATGTGTCGACAGAAGTACATTGGCAGGAAAGGTGGAGGCAAGATCAAGGCTGCTAAAAATTAAGAGGCAAGAGATACAATTGAACAAGGAACACAGATTTAAATAAATTACTTAAAGTTACAGTTGCAATGCAGTATAAGCCTACAAATGGTGGCATTTAAAGGAGAAGACTCTGAAGGAGTTTGATGGCATGAATAAACTAAATCTTCAGCTTTCAGGGGAGTTGATCAATAATTAACTGTTGAAACTGATAAATCAATATTAGAGTAGAATAGTCATGAAAGTAGCCTCTAACAGATTTAAAATTATACAGAGGAGAATTCTGTTTCTAGGAAAATTGGACTGAACTAAGGAGGAAGAATAATGCTTTTATTTTTTAAATGTTTATTTTCTTTATTTTGAGAGAAGGAAAGAGAGAGAGGGAGGGGCAGAGAGAGAAAGGAGAGCGAGAACCCCAAGCAGGCTCTGCATTATCTCTGCAGAGCAGACATGGGGCTTGATTCCACAAACGGTGAGATCATGGCTTGAGCTGAAATCAAGAGTTGGACGCTTAACCAACTGAGCCACCCAGGCACCCCAGAATAATGCTTTTCAATATCATGTCATCTGTAGTGTTTTCTTCAAATAAAAGCATTGATTAAATAAATAATTATATAGATAATGTCTATGTTATACATTAATGTGTGCTTGATATGTAGTCATGTAAATTCTTTACATTTAAAATATATTTATATGGTATAGAAATATAATTACAAAGTATATGATTATTAAATTAGTTAAAGTAAATAAGTAAATAAATACCTTACTTGTGGTTTAATTCCTATGTGTTGCTCATCCCTCATAATGAAACATGAAAGTTTGATCTTGAATTTATAGGCTTTGTTTATTCTCTATATTTTAATGCATAATACAGTATCTAGCATATGGTAGGTGCTCAGTAAGTACTGAGTAAGTGTATAGATGCCATGATATTGTGGTAGTCCCAAAGAATACTGTGTTTTGTACTTTAAATAATTTCATCTGATACAACTTAACTTTTCCTCACCTACTGTTCTAGGTAATTCTAGTGTAAAATAAGACTCTAGTCTGGTGGTAAGTCTGTAGAAGGATTAGAATTAGAGAAGAATTAGAAGGGAGTAAAACAATGTTTTTTGAGTTCCAATTCTTAGCCTCATGTATCATTTTATTTAATCTTTACCACATCCATATGTATGAATTATGATAGCAAGACAAATTGCAGTTATCTTGCCTCCCCTGCTTGACCAGTGCTGGACAGATGGAAGAATCTCAATAAACAGTCATTGAAGAAATTCATTGGAAGTTAAAATTATGTTAGTGAGAAATAGAGGAAGCAAAGCATCAGAAAGGTTAAGCAACTTTTTTAGAGTTAACACTGGAACTAGTATATTGTTCGAAATGTTCATGTGGCCAAGCACGAAACCTGCGGATCCATATTATGTCCTAGTCTGGCACTAGAAACAGACTGCCAACTCTGTGTGATAGTTCAATATTGTGGGTTTTGCTTTTTAAATTATCTAGTTTTATTTGCTTTCAAGGAAAAGACTTTGTGTCTGATCCTTAAATGATCGTTTAGCATGAGAATGACGATGTCAGTTCCACCAGTGATTAACAGGCTAATTCCTAGTAGCTACTTTCCTAGACTCCACTACAGTTTTGTGGGTGGAAAGCTATTGGCATTGAGTACCTGATTTTCCCATAAAGAAACTTCCAGGAAATTGAGGTACAAGTGATAGTAGCTATTATATTTAACATTCTTACAATGTCTATGAATCTGACTGCCTAAATTTTATCATGTAGCATGTTAAGGAATGAGATTAAATTAAGCCTTGATTTATCATTGACTTAGAAGCTTTACCAAGCAACTGAGTTCAGTCATGATGTCCTAATCCAGACATATTCCATTTTCTGTTAAATATGTCCATGCCATTTTTTAAAAAAGTAAAACACAAAAACCAAGAGAAAAACCACACCTAACCTATGGATGCTGGCCAAAATGCAGCTTTTGATTTGGCATTCTCTGTACCAAGAGTCTGTGTTGTACTCAGTAACCAGACTAATAATAAATGTCACATAAATCCCTAAAAATAGACCACTGCCAGTTTTGATATAGTCTGCAAATGGTTGGAAAAACAATATTAGTCAGTCTTTCAAGGATGTTCTCTTTTTTGTTAGCTTGTTTTAATATTCCAAGATAATGTTAGATGATAGAAATAAATTGCATTGGCTCAGTTCTGAAAAGCATTTCAAACCCAATAAGTGGCTGCTGATTTCACATTGTTCTGTCTAGCTTCTTTCCGACTTATACTGTATGAGTTGTGTTTAGTTCAGGTCCAGTATTTAGAAAGTCAAACCAAAAGCATGTGGGTATTTTCTGGTTTGAAGTGTGTGTGGATCAGGTATAACCTAGAGAAGAAAGAAAAAGTCCGCTTTTAAAGTAGGTTAAGTTGCTGATGCCACTCAAGTCTAATGGATCATTAAGTCTTATAGATATTTCAATAATTACCACCAAATAGAATGTAAAAGGTATTTAACTTCTTAAATGTTTATTTATTTTTGAGAGAGAGAGAGAGACAGACAGACAGACAGACAGACTCTGAGAGGGGGAGGAGCAGAGAGAGGAGACCCAGAATCTGAAGCAGGCTCCAGTCTCGAGCTGTCAGCACAGAGCCTGATGTCGGGCTGGAACTCACGAACCGCGAGATCATGAATTGAGCTGAGGTCAGATGCTAAACCGACTGAGCCACCCAAGCACCCCAAAAGTAAAAGGTATTTAACGTAAAGCATTCTGAAGTTAGTATGTAGGAAAATTTTGATTTTTTTTTTACTTTGCAACTTACATTTTAAAATATTCCTACTGTTTGAATCATACTTCATTATTTCATTGTTCACACCCTCCTCAGCTGTTCAGTAAACTACATTCTTCCTCCTCCTTGTTGCCCTTTTTTACATTTTTGCTAAGGCACAGAACATATCATAGCCCAAGGATGGGCTCACATGATTGTCATTAACACAAGTGCAGTCTTCTCAGAGGTAGACCCTTTATCTTTGTCATCTTTAATGCAGAATGATAGTCAAAAAAACCCAAGTTGTGTTTACCTTCAGCATAATTATCTTTGACTTTGGTTACTTTTCAAATTATAAATATGACCTTGAATAATTTAGGTATTTTTTCTGGTAACCAATTCTCTCATTTGTAAAGTGGGATAATATATGTCTCATAAGATGAAGATTAAATAAAATAATACAGTATTAGTCAAACTTTAGTCATGTGAGTATCAGTTTTGAAAATTTTTTGTTAGATCAATTATTTATTAAATGTCATTAATGTCACTTAAAAATTAATATGATTTTTAAAGAAGAAACCTTATATTATAAATATAAATGAATACTCAGTAATATTTTCTATAATGAGTAATTTAAAAACTAATAACAAAAATAACTGTCATTAAATATTTAACATTTAACAAAAATAAGGGCTTAAATACAAATAGTAAAAATTTATTTATAAAATGCATGACTGAGAAAATTTCCTTAATGAATAAAGGAAAACTATTAAAAATCAGTTGGCAATGAGCTTAGTGAACTCAGCCTTGGACTCAATATTACTTTCTGTAGGATGAATATGAGGTTCTTCATCTGTAAGAGATTTCACTGTTTTTTCACTCTTTGATATCATTTAGCATAGGAATACCAAATGACGGGCACCTGGGTGGTTCACTCTGTTTAGTATCTGACTCTTAGTTTCTGCTCAGGTCATGATCTCAGAATTAATGAGATCCCGAGTCAGGCTCTGTACTGACAGCCAGAACCTGCTTAGGATTCTCTCTCTCCCTCTCTCTCTGCCCGTCTGCCACTTATGTGCCTGCTCTGTCTCTTTCTCACTTGAAATAAATAAACAGGGGCGCCTGGGTGGCTTGGTCGGTTAAGCGTCAGACTTCGGCTCAGGTCATGATCTCACGGTCCGTGAGTTCAAGCCCCGCGTCGGGCTCTGTGCTGACCGCTCAGAGCCTGGAGCCTGTTTCAGATTCTGTGTCTCCTTCTCTCTCTGCCCCTCCCCTGTTCATGCTCTGTCTCTCTCTGTCTCAAAAATAAAGAAATGTTAAAAAAAATTGAAATAAATAAACAAACTTCAAAAGGAATACCAAACAATATGTATATGCAGCAGGCACAAATATTGTATCATGACTCAGATTGTCATTTAAAATATTAATAGAGGTGGAGAGGCTTACTGTCGATGTAGGTGAGGCACAATGTTTATTCTTTTACCTCAAGATATGTTTCTTTATAAGAAAGACACCACCTATCTATTTGAAGACTTTCAGAAAGATTCAGTGTTTTAGAGGTAAAGTATTAAGTACCCAAATTGACAAATATGCTTTCTGAGAAGCAGGACATCTAAGAAAATTCAAAAATTTTTTCCAAGGAATATTACAAATAAATTTAAGAAAACGATACTTAAATAGACTGATAGTTTAAGCAAAGATGTCAAATCTTTCTTATCTTAAAAGAATATCAAAAAAGGCAGATTGAGGACAGAAAAAGACTAGTACAAATCATGTATTAATGAATTTTATCATTCTTTGTTGATGTGTAATTATATAGAGTGCCATATTACTTTCAGGTGTAAAATGATTTAACAATTCTTTACAATACTCAGAGCTAATCAAGGTAAGTGTACTAATCACCTTTATGTATTTCACCCATCCTGCCCCCTACCTCCCCTCTAGCAACCACTAGCTTTGTCTCTTTTTTTATTTGTTCATTTTTGTTTTTTGAATTATCCATATGAGTGAAATCATTTGGTATTTGTCTTTCTCTGCCTGACTTTTTTTTAACGTTTATTTATTTTTGAGAGAGAGAGAAAGGGAGAGAGAGAGCGAGCACGTGTGAGCAGAGGAGGGGCAGAGAGAGAGGGGGACAGAGGATCCTAAGCAGGCTTTGTGTTGACAGCAGAAAGCCTGATGTGGGGCTTGAACCATGAACTGTGAGATCATGACCTAGGCCAAAGTCAGACTCTCAACCGACTGGGCCAGCAGGCACCCCTGTCTGACTTATTTCACTTAGCTTTATACCCTATAGGTCCAACCATGTTGCTGCACATTGCAAGATCTCATACTTTTTTAATGGCTGAGTAACATTCCATTGTGTTTATATGCCACATCATCCTTATCCTTTCTTCTGTTGATGGACCCTTGGGTGCTTCCATATGTTGGATATTGTAAATAATGCTGCAATAAACATAGAAGTGCCCGTATCTTTTCAAATTAGTGCTTTCCTTTCTTTAGGTTAATACCCAGTAGTGAAAAGACTTAATCATATAGTAATTTTTAATTTTTAATGAATTTTTTGGAGGAACTCCATACTGTTTCCATAGTAGCTGTACCATTCAGCATTGGGTTGCATTCCCATCAGCAGTGGGTTCCCTTTTCTCCATATCCTTGGCAACACTTGTTATTTATTGTCTTTTATATTCTAGCTATTCTGACCAGTGTGAGGTGAAATCTCATTGTGGTTTTGATTTGCATTTCCCTGATGATGAGTAATGTTGAACATCTTTTCATGTGTCTGCTGGTCATTTGTATGTCTTCTTTGGAAAAATGTCTATTTAAGTCCTCTGCCCATTTTAAATAGATTATTATTTTGGGGGGGTATGGAGTTGTTTATGTTTTTTACACATTTTGGATATTAACCACTTTTTGTATATATCATTTGCAATTATCTTCTTCCATTCAGTAGGATGCCTTATTTTGTTGATGATTTTCTTTCCTGTGCAAAAGCAGTTTAATTTTGCTTTTGTTTCCCTTGCTGAGGAGGGATATCTAGAAAAATGTTTCCACAGCTGATGTCAAAGAAAGTAGTGTCTATGTTTTCTTTTAGGAATTTTATGATTTCAGGTGTCATATTTAGGTCTTTAATCCCTTTTGAGTGTGTCTTTGATTATGGTGTAAGAAAGTGGTTCAGTTTCGTTCTTTGTCAGGTAGTTATCCAAATTTCCCAACACCGTGTGTTGAAGAGACTTTTGCCCATTGTATAGTCTTGCCTCTTTTGTCATAGATTAATGATGTAATTGTAGGTTTATTTCTGGTCTCTATTCTGTTTCATTGATCTATGTGTCTATTTATGTGCCAGTACCATACTGTTTTGATTACTACATCTTTGTAGTATATCTTGGAATCTGGGCTTGAGATGCCTCCAGCTTTGTTCTTTTTTCTCAAGATTGCTTTGACTATTTGGGGACTTTGTAGTTCCATACAAATTTTAGGATTAGTTTTTCCAGTTCTGTGAAAAATGCTGTTGGTATTTTGGCAGAGACTGCATTAAATCTGTAGATTGCTTTGGGTAATCTAAACTTTTTAACAATATTTGTTTTTCCAACCCATGAGCATGGAATATCTTTGTATTTATTTGTGTTATCTTCAGTTTCTTTCTTCAGTGTTTTATAGTATTTGGGGTATAACTCCTTAGTTAAATTTATTCCTAGGTGTTTTATTGTTTTTGGTGTGTTATAAATAGGAAGACTTTCTTAATTTCTCTTTCCGCTACTTCATTATTAGTATATACAAATGCATCTGATTTTTATGTATTAATTTTTTATCCTGCAACTTTACTGAATTCATTTATCAGTTCTAGTAGTTTTTAGTAAGTCTTTAGAGTTATTAATGTATTAATTAATTAAAAAAAATAAAAAGTCCAGCATTGCTGTGTACCTTTAGGAGATTCTGCTGCATTTGGAACTAATTTGGAACCAGAACGTACCAGCTATGCTCCCTTTGCTGTTGGGCTGAGAGGCCTTTACCCTAATGCAGGAATCATCTAGGTTCCTAATCCACTCCCTGCTATGAATGCACAAAGTAGGACATTGCACAGTCCTAGAGATAAGAATGGATGCCAAAAATTATGTCATAGTATGATAATAAGATCTGTGAGGTTAGATAACCCCATGAAATGGTGTATTTCAAACATTCTCTCTCTCTCTCTCTCTCTCTCTCTCTCTCAATCTGTCATGAATGAAAAGCTGATATGCTAAACCCTTTAGTTGAAAATAGACATCTACCTGGCCAGTGTCAGGAGAAGAATCCAAGACTTGAAGATTGAAGTGATGGGAGAGTGGGAGGGGTCGTGATATATCTAAACTCTATAGAAACATCTATACTCGAAAAAGTAGCAAGTTTCACAGAGGTAAGGACATAGGAAAGATTCACAGCTTTAATGATGGTGATAAGAGTAATGGGGCAGTAATAAACAACAATGAGCTCATTATTGACATGTCACATTCTAAATATGTATACAGTATTCAAGTGAGATATCTAAGAGTCAGTTTGTATTCAAAGAAGACAAGTCTAAGGAGGGAATATTAGAATATCCATGAAGAGTGACAGGGATCTAAGGCTACTAAGAGGCCGTGGAAAGTATTTCAGGAAGAAGCAAAAATAAGCTTAAAAGTGCGGAGGTGCATTTGATATACTAATGGAAAAACCACAAGGAATACAATGAAAGAGGTGGAGGCATGCAGCAAGGTTGTTGCTGAGATAACCTCAAGCTAGTTCATGTTGTATACTCAAATCCAGGTAAGCTGCATGTGGGAATTTGTTGTGACTTTGTTCCAAAAGCAATGAAAGGGAATGTAAAATTTCAAAGTGAAAAATGATTGATATCATTAACATACTAAAAAGATTCTTCTAATTGTTGGGGAGGTGGTGTATTCAAAGTGTGTTGGAGACAAAGCATCCAGGGTAGAAGGTAATTATCGCGGTGCGGGAGAGTCATAAAGGAGGCTTGATGGACGAGAACAGTAGCAAAGGAAAGGAGTCAGATTTGGAGGTATGGTTTTCAATTTTTTTTTAGACTGCAATTTAAATTTAAACAAAAATAAAATTTCAGCTGGTACTACATGTGTGTCATTGAGTGGTATTTTTGTAACTGTAACAAAATTTCATGAAATTATACTTAATTATATAACTGGTAAGAAATGTTGACATTTGGAAATATTTTAATTATCTTTGAAATTATCTTTCAAAAATTCTATTTGTGACCCACTGTTTGATTTCACACCTCACAAGTAGATTGTGATACTACAGTGGTTTACTAGTAGAACCTACAGGAATTGATGTTAAACTGAATGTGCAAAGAAAGAAGTAGAAGCATCAAGGCAAACTCCCAGCTATAGGCTGTGGAGTGAAATTTGACAGAAACTACTGAATATTCCCTGGAAACCCAATGTGGCATTTGTGACATTTACCGTGTTATATAATGAACCTCTGGATTAGTGTATCTGTTTTAAATACAAACACATGTGCTGAGAACATGTATGTGCACATATTTGCAAGGGTAGGTAATTTCCTTCCTCCGCAGGTACATTTCTAGGAGTTAAAGGCATAGACCATAAGGTAAGTGGATTTTTAAATGTTTAAAGAACCTGTCTGACAGCTTTCCGTCATGATTTGTATCACTTTCCATTCCCATCAGTAGTTAATGAGGGTCTCATTCCTTCCACATCCTCATACTCAATATCACCAGTTTGTTTTTAAGGTTGTCCATTCTAATAGATGTGTAGTGGTTTTAATTTGCATTTCCCTAGTGACTAATGACATTGATTATTTAGGTGCTGATTTGCCATCTGAATCATCTTTTGTGAAGTGTCTATTCAAATCTCTTTTTAAAGTAGGTTGCTTTTGAGTTTTCAGTTAATTGTTGATCCTGGATCCAAGTCTTTTGTTAAATATAAGATTTGTAAAAAAAAATGTTCTCAGTCTGTGGTCATCTTTTCCTTTTCTTAACAGTGGCTTTTGAAGAATAGAAATTTTATTTTATTTATTTTAAGTGCTTATTTATTTTTGAGAGAGAGAGACAGAGAGAGAAAGAGAGACAGAGTGAGAGCAGGGGACAGGCAGAGAGAGAGGGAAACACAGAATCAGAAGCAGGCTCCAGGCTCTCAACTGTCAGCTCAGAGCCCAACGCAGGCTCCAACTTACAAACATCAAGATCATGACCTGAACTGAAGTCGGATGCTCGACTCACAGAGCCATCCAAGTGCCCCGAGGAGTAGAAATTTTAAATTTCAGTGTAGTTCTGAGGGAGTGGAGAAGGTATAGAAAGTATGTGGCTTTGGATATATTTGTGTGAGGTGTCTTGTCCTTTATTTTGAAAAATCTCTATCACTTAGGAGGTTTGTTGTTGTTTTTTTCCCCATGAATGAAAAAAAGCAGCAATCAGATCATGAGGCAAACAATTCATTCCTCTGAAGAGATCAGTTAATGTTCCAGTAGTGGCAGTAAAATTGAACAGGTATCTTTTGAATAATTCTGATTTCAACTGGGACACAAGGATCTTTACTAGTTAAAGCAACATCACAGTGACTCATTATAGTTCAAACAAATTCTGGTAGTGTGGTGGAGTCATCTAGCTTTAAGGGCAAAGTTGTACATTCGAGTTACATCAGCAAGTTGGGACTGTCCTTTTCTAACAAGAATCTCCTCCCCAGAGGAAGAATCTTGAGCTTCCTGGAGAAGGAGGGCATGGGAGACTATATGGAAGCATGTGTAATCAGCTGTTTTTTTCTAATGCCATAATAGACCTTTATTTGCTATACCTCAAACTGAGGATTCAGATATCCCCATTAGATATTTAAGGTACAAAACAGCAATGTCCTTATATAAAACACAGAATACGTTTAATCCCCTTCCACTAAGAAAAAGTCTGAAGTAAAAGTCAACTGTGATTCAAAAGTATTGATATCTGTTTATTTGGGGAGGTAAAGATTGAGATAAAAATTAAATACAATGAAAATGTATCTAATTTGGATTTGGATCTTGAATTGGCTCCTAAATATCTTTAGTTTTTTCCATTGGCATCACCAGTAGCCTGGTCCCAGTGGATACTAGCTCTTCTTAATTACACTATGTGCTTTTGTGAGGATAATAAAAATTTACAGGTGCCTCCTGAGATACGCCTGGCAAAATGAGGCATTATCTAACTAGAGAATTGCTCTTTTTAGTCATTAAATAATCTATTAACTTTTAAATAATCTATCAACTTTTCTTTACCTCATGACAAGAAGAAATTAAAACATCTTACACCAATACACTCAATAAAGCTTAAATGAACAGAGTAAAATAGGTGATAAAAATTAAACAAAGAAAATACAGACAGGAATCAAGATGGATCCAGTGGTGAGTTTCGTATGCTGCCACTTGAGTCCTATACACTTGCTAGATTTATGCCATAAATTTGGCACTAAGCTGCATATTAAACCATCTGAAGTGGGAAACATGATTAGTTAGGTGATTCATGGCATCCATAAAATTAAATAGCACTAGTGCTGTTCAGGAGAAACACATTATTCTTGGTACTGAAACTAGGGAGAAATTCCTAACCACACGTCCTAGAGAATGATAAGACCTGGATTTATGTCCACGATGAATTGCTTCAACTCTGCTTCATAAAAGAAGGTTCACTGGCCCTTTCATCAGCAGGCAGCAGTGCCTATGATGGATATTTAAGTAAAGGACTTTGTCTGATCTGCTGGTGTTATTAGAAACACACTTTTGTCGATAGTGGAGAACATGAACTAATCTTGCCTTTTTATTTATTTTCAAGCACATACAAGTCTTTCATAGTGACTGTTCTCTCAGATTATGTGCAGTAATCACCATTATCAGAGATAGGTGTCGCTTCTTTCCCTAAAAGAGAAACAGTCATACAGAGACCCTGATTTAGATAGCGATCCCCAAACCATGTACCATGTGATATACCTTCTATAAGATATTCGCAAGTGGGAGAATAACAGGAATTCTGCAGTAAATGATAATTGAGAAACTGCAAGTCAAGCAAATTAAAATAAATTTATTTGCTGCTGGACTTGTCAGAACCTTTAAAATATTTTATTACATACAAGATTAATCTCCAAGTGGCGTATGCATTATTTTGTATTTTCCAAAAGAAATTCTTCTCTTCGCGGAGAACCTCATGAGCTATTTCAAGAAATACTCTTGAGATCTTCCACATTCTTTTATTCTGCACTGTGCATTTGGGTTAATTCCAACACTGACTCAAAATCAATCCTGTAAAGGACGAGTTACATCCATTCTGACACTGATATGTGTACAGCACTTTGAGTTGCTCTTTTGGCACTGACTACTGTTAAAATAACAATGAGATGTATTAGCTTGATGGGATTTTTAAGAAATAACTTCTGAAATACTATTTGTTTTTTATGCTATGAACTCAAGTGTATGCCATAAATTTCTTTAAAGATCATGTTCTACCTGATCTTTGCCTTCTAAGTCGTGGAAAGGACTTTGGCCAAAAGTAATAAAATCTGATCTAAGAAAATAGAGAGATTGATTTAAGTTTCATATGGTGCCATTTTCTAATGAAAAGTATTAATACAAAGGATTTAAAGACTCTTAGAGACAATATTAAAATTTTGGCAACAAATAGCTATATTCTTTAAAACAATTGTCTTTGAAATATATAAGAATAAAAATAATGATCTTTGTGTTATGACAGTAATATTCTCCACAAACTATGCCACCATTTAGATCTGATGAAGAATATGCCACCATTTAGATTATGAAGAATAAAAATAAGCCTACATATACCAAGGGCTAGAAAGCCTGCAGAGTAACTGGAATTCTCATACTGGTTGGGATGCTAAATTAGTGCATACACTTTGGAAAACAGTTTGGCAGTTTCTTAAAATAGATGTTTTCTGTATATTGTATCTTAAAATTGGAATAGGCTAGACCATTTCAATTACTTCTATAATGAGATTATGCATAGTGACGTGAAAAGTATGTTTTATGTTTTATGTATTTGAACTACAAAAAATTTTGTCATGCAAAGAAAATCAAAATAACAAAAATGGTTTTCGAATTAAAATGAGTATTGTTTATGCATACAGACATGATTGAAGAGTCTATATATGGAAATCATTTTCATGTTTGGCCTGTAGCTGTTCTATTCTTGTCAGCACTTCTTTCTATTCATAGATAATTCTCCTTACTTTGAGCCTTCAACTCCAGATTTATATATCCAACTGCTGGACCCATCTCCACGTAGATGACTACAGACATCTCATATCATGTTTAAAGTGAAATTCCTCTTTTTGTTTGTTGTAATAAGTAACAACTCTTCTTCCGTTGGCTTAAACCAGACTTTTGAAACTGTGCATGTTTCCTCATCCAGTCTGTTAGTAAGCCTTTCAGATTTACCATCAAAATGTATGTTGAATGTTTTCACTTCTCACTACATCCACTGAAACCATCCTGGTCAAAGTCACCGACATGCAGCACCTGGGCTATGTCAGTCACTTCTGTACTGGCCTCTACTTGTCCCCTCCCCCTCTAAAAGCTATTCTTCACAAGGAAATCAGGCTGATGGCTTTAATCCCTATATCAGTTTATGGATGCTTCTGTTTAAAACTCTCCAGTGCTTTTTTGTGTACAGTAGGACACCATTAGCCTCAAATAATAATAACTGAAACACCAAACACATTCTGAGTTTAAACTTTGCTTATATCATGTTCTAATTGATGGATACCTCTCCAAGTAGTGATTCAGAGACCACACCATCTTCAATTTTTAGGCTTTGTCATTCATCATGAGGCTTCCAAATTGTAAAAAAGTGGACCTAAAGTTACACATAGAGTATGGACTCGTTTATGTAAAATAATGTCTCTGAAGAAGCCTTAAACATCGATGTACATTAAAATATTAATGAGGCATGGGGCACCTGGGTGACTCAGTGGCTAAACGTCCATCTCTTGGTTTCATCTCAGGTCATGATTTCATGGTTCATGAGATTAAGTGCCTTGTCGAGCTCCATGCTGAGCATGGATCCTGCTTGGGATTCTCTCTCTCCTCTCTCTCTCTGCTCCTGCCCCCACTCACTCATGTGCTCTCTCTATCAAAATAAATAAATAAATGAATAAATAAATAAATATTTTAGAAATATATATTAATTAGACACTAATCTGATAGGTGGGATTTTGATGACTTTTTTCCTTAAGTATGTTCAGCATTTTTCTTCATTTCTATAGTGAACATACATTGTTTTTATAATCTCAGAAAAATAAACTTTTAAAGATGGTAATGTTAAAGAAGTTTTCCAGTCTAATTCCCAGAAATTGTCTCAAGAGCTTAAAGAAAATGGTGTATGGAGAAGTGTTATGGACTGAATTATGAGTCCCCCCAATTCATATATTAAAGCCCTGACCCCTGATATGACTGTTTGGTGATGTCCCTTTATAGAGATAACTAAGGTTAAATGCAGTCATAAGGGTAGGGTCCTAATCTGATATGACTGGTGTCCTTATAGGAAAAAGAGAAACAACAGGAATGCCTGCAAGGGTCGCTTTCTTGCATCCACCTTGAGATTCACCTTGATGTGTTATTCTTAACACTTAGTAGAAAGATGACTACAGTGAACAACTTCTCCAACACACTTTTTCAGAAGCAGAGTTTTATCCCTCTGCTGTATTGGATAAACCCTGTAATCTGCAGGTTGTCAGGACTGCTGGTGAGAAATGTGACAGGTTGTCAGGACTGGCCCACTCTAATTGGAGTCATTTTGGCCTTTAGGATCCATGACAGCTGAGGAGGATGGGATCATCTGGGGTGGAAGGGAGTATAGACTTTCTCACAAAACAGAAAACCCAGAGGCTGAGAAGTCTTTTTGTAAACAAATTCTCATTTTCCCCAATTGTCAAATAGTCTAAAATCACAAGGCAAATTTTCTGACTGGAAGCTCTCCATAATAGACCATCAATCCTCCCCAGCCTCAATAAATAGAAATTACAGAAAGAATATCTTAAATGGCCTTTTTGTATGACTAGAGTAGAGAAGGCCAAAGAGTGAGAACCAAGGTAAGCAAAGCTGGCCAAAAATACATCAGTTCCAAGCCACTAAAAAGTTTGCAGAGATGGGTGGAGACCACATTCACAGCCCCTCCTCCATGTCCTTAGGTTGAACTGATAAGATAAACCTAAACTCAGAAGTGCTACAAATACCTAAGGGTGTATTACAAAGGTTATCTACATCTTCTGAGGATGAGAGGAAGCATTAGAAGACCTGTATCCATTCAAGGTTAAATAGGGATGAGGGCAGGGAAGGAGATTGCCAAAAGTAGATGAAAGACTTCCTTTTGAGTATGATTCCCTAGGAAATTAAGGATAATTTTAGGCAGAACTGTTTTATGCACATAAAGAAGTTAAATAGGAAGTAAATTTGAAGAGAAGTGAGATTATATAAGAAATAGACACAACAAGGGAACTAAGAGAGTTAAGGAAAGAGTTTAAGAAAACAAATAATGTCATTGTAGATTTTAAAGTAGAAGCAGAAGGAAGAAAGAGGCAGTGAAAAAAAAAATGTCACAAGTATGGTTTGAGCAAATCAGAGAGCACTAGAAAACCAAAGATGAGGATGCCCAGAGATAATATATACATATGGAAGACAAATGGGATGTGATAAAGAGATAAATCACATTTTTGGAAAAGTATAAAAAATAAATGGAACAGAAATAGCAGTCAAAATAGCAAAAAATTTCCTTGAAGTAAAGGAAGACTTGAAATTTGAGGTGTAAGAGGTTTACTTCTTCAAGATATTCTTACACAAGAAGAAATAACACACCAGAATTATTTAACTTCAAGGGTACAAAAATATTCTACAAGCATCCAAGAGGCAGAAATGGGTAAGTTAAGGGGGAAAAAAAGTCACATTGAACTCAGACTTAACATTAGTCTGAAATGTTAAATGCTAAAAGAAAATGTAGAAATATATATATTCTCTCACACCCCTTCTTACAATGAGCATCCCATCAATTTTTTTAACTGATTTATAATTTCGTAAACATTGAAACTAAGTACAATTTGCAGAAGAGACAACAACAAAGACTTTCTATAATTACTAAAGACGGTCATGTCTTGTGTTAGAAGTTTATTGCTTCTCATCTCCAAATTCACACTTCGTTGTCTGATTGTGAGAATGGATCTGAGTCTTTTAAATATTTTTTCATGCTAGCTGAGATGATGTTAAGCTCTGTCAGAAGCAGGCCCTGGACAGTCATTGTTGAAGGCGTAATGCTGTGGGCACATTAGGCAGACTGTGCAGGGTCTTAGCCCGAGGGTCAACTACTGAACATGGTCCTCTCAAGGACCTCCTCCAGCATGATTTCCCATGAGCTTCTCAGTCCAGCCCTGAGGGTGGTGGCTGCTCCTTACTTCTGCTACTCCTCTAGTTTTTAGAGTTCCCCAATTTTTATTAGGCACTGCTCATTACTCCAGTTCCCTTTTATAGCTGATAATTCTTTTTTATTTTCTTATCTGTTTATGTGAAGTATAATTAATATACAGTGTTATGTTAGTCAAAGGTGTATAATATAGTGATTCAGTAATTTTATACGTTACTTGGTGCTCATCACGAAAAATGTACTCTCAAGCCCCTTTATTTGTTTTATCTCACCAACCATCTCCCCTCTTACAACCACCAGCTTGTTCTCTGTATTAGAGTCTGTTTGTTTTGTCTTTTTCTTCTGTTTCTTTGGTTTTGTTTCTTAAATTCCACATATTAGTGAAATAATATGGTATTTGTCTTTGTCTGACTTACTTCACTTATCTTTATGCCCTCTTGGCACATCCATGCTGTTGCAAATGACAAGATCTCATTCTTTTTTATGTCTGAGTAGTGTTCCATTGTGTGTGTATACCATATCTTTATCCATTCATTTATGGATGGACATTTATGGATGGGTTGCTTCAATATTTTGGCTGTTGTAAATAGGGCTGCAGTAAACATAGGGGTGAATATATCTTTTCAAATTAGTTTTTTCATTTTCTTTGGGCAAATATCTAGTAGTAGAATTACCAGGTTATATGGTAACTCTATTTTTAATTTTTTGAGGACACTCCACACTGTTTTCCATAGTGACTGTGCCAATTTTCATTCCACCAAGAGTGTACAAGATTCCCTTTTTCACCACATCCTCAGCAACTCTTGTTATTTCTTATCTTTTTGATTTCAGCCATTCTGACAGGTGTGAGGTGGTATCTCATTAGGTTTTGACTTCCATTTTCCTGATGATTGGTGATATTGAGCATCTTTTCATGTGTCTGTTGGTGATCTATATGTCTTCCTTGGAAAAAAATTTCAAGTTCTCTGACCATTTTCAATGGAATTATTTGTATTTCTTGGTGTTGAATTGTACAAATATATAATATTAACCCCTTATCGTATATATAATTTCCAAGTATCATATCCCATTTAGTAGGTCACCTTGTCATTTTGTTGATTTCCTTCACTCTGAAAAAGCTTTTTATTCTGAAGTAGTCCCAATAGTTTATTTTTGCTTCTGTTTCCCTTGCTTGAGGAGACATATCTAGAAAAGCATTTCTATTGTTAAAACTGACAATTATTAATATTAAATTTTCCCTGTCCACATTACTGTGATTTCTCTTTCCTAACTGGACAGTTATCAGTATCACTTAGAAGTTCCAAATCAGTTTTGTTTTTTTTTTAAATGTCTGTTCAATACAAAAAAC
This sequence comes from Panthera uncia, assembly GCF_023721935.1. Taxonomy (NCBI): domain Eukaryota; kingdom Metazoa; phylum Chordata; class Mammalia; order Carnivora; family Felidae; genus Panthera; species Panthera uncia. The sequence goes on along the minus strand of NC_064816.1, from coordinate 104,167,738 downwards.
TTCTGATGTCTTTTCGTTCAGATTTATTTGCAAATGAGAACACTAGTGGGGCCAGTTTTCATGTCTTGTATTCTCATGGGATGCTTATCCCTGGTACCAGGCTCTTCCTAAGCATTTCCCCTTTAATTAAGTAAAAGGAGGGACTGCCAGCAGGGCCCCATTGACTAAGAGGCTTTGGATAGAAACCTGACAGAAAAGCACCTAGAACTATTTCAGGTTTCCTTTTTCTGGTTCTAGTATAGAGTTCAACTATCTATTCTATACATCTTGTTTCCGATGATTTTGTATTTAGCCAAGGTGTTCTTCACATATATAAGTGAGAAAAAAATTACGTTAAGATATACAATTATATAACCTTCTGGAAAAAAGGAGAGGGAAAACTTTGCTACCTGTGTCAGTACAAAAAAAAAAAAAATCAAGAATGAAGAGGATGGGGTGCCTGGCTGGCTCAGTCGGTAGAGCATATTACTCTTGAACTTGGTTGGGGTTGTGGATTTGAGTCCCACATTGAGGGGACAGATTATGTAAAAATAAATCTTAAAAAAAAATGGAGAGGATAAGAAATACAAGGATTGGTAGTTAGCACTGGCATCACTTAAATACAAAAGTAGGTTTAAATGATTGTCGTGTGTATTGAGTATGATGTCAGTTCTTCCAAATCAATCCATGAATTTAATGAAGTTCCACATAAAATGCCAATAGAATTTTTTCAAGTTTAGTTTAAATAGATCCATTTGAATAAATAGTGAAAAATAGTTTAAAATTTTTGAAAAATAAAATTCACAAGTGAAAAGTTGTTCCACAAGTTACCAAAATTTATTACAATATGACAGTAATCAAGGCAACATGATACCAGTACAGAATAGGCACATACATTGGGTGGAGAGCATGGAAACTCTGCAGATATGTAGAATAGTGTGGAAGAACTGAAAAATCCTGTGAAAATTCTAGAAGAAGACATAGAAGGTTATTTTTGTAGAGTTCTGGTGAGAAAAACATAAACAAGACTCAAAAGCAGAAGTAATAAAATAAAAATAAATAAATAACATAAAGTTACAATTACTGTATGACAACGTGTATAACAAAGTTAAAATAAAAATAAAAACTGAGAGAACATTTGCCACATACATGAGCAAAACACAAATATATAGAGAATACAAATAGCCTATAAATAAATACAGAAAGATAATATAAAATCATGGGCAATATATATTTAAAAATAAATCACACATGAAGAAAAATAAATGACTAATAAATGTATTGCAAAGATTTTCAAAATCACTAGGGAAATGCAAATTAAAACAAGATGTCATTTTCCCCAATTGGCTTAAAACTATAAAAGATTGATAGTATCCAGTCTTAGCAAGAGTCAAACACAGTTTTGGAGGTGAATTTGGCAGCAACTATCAAAGCATAAATTTTACATACCCTTCGACAACATAATTCCACTGCTAGGAATCTATTTGACACAAAAATGTACACAAGTAGACAAGATATTTATACCATGATGTCCATTGATGCATTAAATTTATTAGCTAAAACTGGAACCCTGCATTTAACTGCACAGCAGTGGAGAAACAGTTAAGTAAGTTATGATGGTGTGCTCATCCTTGGTTGGCTTTTCCCTCAGATGCATTCCCTCCCCTTCTGCTTCCCTACTGTGTATCTCCAGGGACTAGGCCCTGCAGACTTCTTTTCCTAGGCTTTTCTTTTAACTGGTTCCCACTCACTGAGGCCAATGAAAAGTAGTGCTTGGAGTTTGGTTGGCTGGAAGGAGCCAGTAGCCAGCATACATTTTTCTAATTCCTCTTTGCTTTGGGTATTGTTTTTTGGGTTTGCTCCATGGTGGACCATCATATTAGGCCCATCGTGGTTCAAACCTCCCAAGGGTGACTGAGTCTCTGAGCAGTATCAACACACCCACCTTTTTTTTGTCCCTGTAGATTAGAGATGCTAGTGACTTCCTATTGATCTTAATCTCTAGATTGCTTCTGTGCTCCTATTTGACTTTTCACTTCTTCCGTCATTTCTGTAACTAATTCTTTGTATTCATGTTCTGCTATTTTAAATACTTAAAATAATATTGTATTTTTGTATTCCTGCTTGGAATATAGGCAAATACACACACATATATCTCTGCAGTCAGTAAAACAAAACAAAACAAAACAAAACAAAACAAAACAATCCTGTCTAACCAGGTACGAGTGGAACAATGTTCCAGATAAGTTGTTGACTCCAGGAAGGAAAGCTGCTATCTCTTATGTTTAATATGGTCCATTACATAAAGTCAAACAATATGCATATGTTTGAACGCACTTACATCATGAAAATAATAATGGTGACTACAACTAAATTTTTGTAGGAAACCACAAATATGGCAAAATATCCACTGAAAGAAATTGTATTTATGAAGCTGAAGAGAAGTTATGTGTGTGTGTGTTGAGGGGAAGGAGTGGTGCTAATTTTTACTTGTTAAACAGTTGTGTTTGGAGTTTTTGCCCCATACTGCATTACATTTGTAATTTCAGCAATGTTCAAAGCAGGTAATAAAGTACTGCTTCGGATGATCAGTTTTATTAAACATGTATGTGTATTCATTTGTAATGGGATATATACATGTATTCATTTGTAATGGGACTGTCTGAAAGCAGTCACTTCTGCAGTATTTTTAAAGTACTAATTTGTTCCAACAGGGTATTGATACTATTAGGGAATAATTGGAACTGTTCATCCAAACCTATGCGTGATTTTGCCTGTGAGAAACGCCAGGCGAATATTAAATGTTGCACCCAACTGAACTGAAAGGCTTCAAAATACACAACACGCACACATATTCACACATCTTAAGCAACTACCATCATCTTCACTTCACCTCTACGTTATGAGCCACAGTACCCGTATCTGTTTTTATAACCTTCTGTCTCATTTCAGATAAGTCTCCTTCAATTCTCCACAATAACTCAAGTTCTGCCCCTTTCCAATGCCCACTTCCACAAACAAATGTCAGGTCTTTTTCAAGATGAAGTGCCATCAGGTCGTCTTCTTCTTCTTCTTCTTCTTCTTCTTCTTCTTCTTCTTCTTCTTTTTCTTCTCCTTATGGATCATTACAGAGTTTTTGAGTATTGCACCCTAATCCTATTTCTCTCATAAGCCTCATAGTTTTTATTGGACAACTTTGCATATTATACTGATATTTAGCAACATGTATATCACAAAACAGCAGAATTGACTATTCATACACCAAAAAGTTAATAGTGTCTCTGGGTATTAATTTATTTATTGTCTATCTGTAGTTCCTATTTTTTTCCTAAAACAATCATGCATTGATAATTTAATAAAATGTACATAATCATGTTTAAAAGATGAGTTGGTAGCTAATGAGTGATCACTGCCATTCTAGGTAAAGAGCTGAAGTTATTCAGGAAACATCCACTCATTCACTGGTGACCAATTGACAAGGTGTCCTCTCATCTCCCTGGAAGGCAAAACCAACTTATGCTCCTCCTGCAAAACACAGATAAGGTCTTGCAGCAACATCTTGTCAGCTTCCTCAGAGAGGCCCCATAAGAAGAATACAGATGTGATTAGCCAAGGTTCCATTAAATGTGGGAGATCATGTAATAAGCCAAATGTCCCTAAATAGGTTTGCAAACATTCAGAAGTTAACACCATACAAATCCAGAAGCGTATAGGCAATAGCCAGTGTGATATATTCAGTACTTATAGACTTTGAAACTTGGTCTTACTGAGATTACAACACACTGCCCTTTCAGGAAATAGGAATCCGTGGAGAGACAACAAACTGAATACCATGTGAATTAATACACAAAACAAAACAAAACAAAAAAATTTTTCTTTTGTGATTTGAATCTTGAATCACCACCTACTTTTTCAGCAGGAACCTGTTAGCACTTTTTTCTTCTCCTTTCTAAGCACTTGTCTTTGTTTTGTTTGTTTGTCTCCTTTTCATTTTTAAATGTTTAGTTACTCCACCTACAGTCAAACTCCTCTGTTTATCTTTGATTTGGGTCTGATTACTCCCCTTTCCCTCCCTCACATGTCCTGCACCCAGTGAACTCTGAACTCCTTCTTGATCTCTGTGTTTTCCTGTCTCCCTACACAGAATCTGCTGTTGGCTATGTTCTCCACGGAGCTTTGTTTCTAGCTGTTCTCTGACAAAGGGCTTGTTCTGTGCAGCACAGCTCGTCCTCTTTGTCCAGCCTCTGGCTTCAACCACTGAATCACAAATATTCTCCAGCTGGGAATCAAGCAAGGGCAGACATGAACCCAGAAGCCCAACAGGATGTTTCAGTTTCCCAGGGAGTTCGCATGATGTTTTACATGATGAAGCCCAATGAAACGTCATTCCAAACACTGGAAGAGGTACCCGATTATGTAAAACAGGTGAGACTATCTGGTAAGAGGCTACAGTAACTTTTTTCTTAATGAGAAGTAAGTTCAACACATCCTGGGGTTTTGTTCACTTTCATTCTTCAAATTGTTAAATTCTAAAAAAATAATTCAGTTTCATAAAGGCACGGAGCAAAATTAGAATTTCTACTTGAATGTAATACCTATAGCCAGTTTTTCCTATTAACCTCCTCTCCTCGGATATGTCACGGCAGAATATGATAAAACTTTATGAAGTTTTCCTGGACACAGTGGTGTTACAAATTTAGCTGTCAGAAGCTCAGAGCTCAATGGTTATATGACATCAGTAAACTTTGTAACAATTTTGGTTTTAAAGGGCAAACCACCTCCCAGGAAACTATTTCCTCTTTAATTTGGTAGAGTAGTTCTGCAGAATGGATATAGAGCTGACTGAGTCCAATTCTGACTTCCTAAGTTTGAACTTGAACCAAGTTTTCTTTGAAATTCTGAAGTGTTCAGAGGCACTTTTTACTTCTGGTTCCTGGCTATGATTGGAAGTGGAAATATCCAGAATTAGAACTTGAATACCTAAGTTCCCCACCCTGTCAAAGTTGTTCCTATAACACTTACTAGTTCAGACCAGAAATAAGGGGAAAAAAATGACATCAGAGAATATGTTCTTGGGAGTTCAGTTTAGAAACTTCAGAATTCATGATCAGCTTCCAAGTGAGTGAAACCCATAACTTTTTCAGGATTTGATATTATTCCTTCTTTCTGAGTTTTTTAAGACGAAAAATGTGGTACTCACATCTTCATAAATCATTTTTTTTGTATTATAATACCAAGCTTAGTTTAATATTTGTTATCCATGGTAGAGCCTAAAAATACCTATTACAACACAAAAATATATTTGAATGAATAAAACTTGAATTGTATTTATTTATTTTTTTATTTTTGTAACGTTTATTTTTGAGACAGAGAGAGACAGAGCATGAACGGGGGAGGGGCAGAGAGAGAGGGGACACAGAATCGGAAGCAGGCTCCAGGCTCTGAGCCATCAGCCCAGAGCCCCACGCGGGGCTCGAACTCACGGACTGCGAGATCGTGACCTGAGCCAAAGTCGGACGCTCAACCGACTGAGCCACCCAGGCACCCCTTGAATTGTATTTTAAATACACATTTTAGGGGCGCCTCTGTGGCTCAGTCGGTTGAACGTCCGACTTCAGCTCAGGTCCTGATCCCACTATCCATGAATTCGAGCCCCTCATCGGGCTCTGTGGTGACAGCTCAGAGCCTGGAACCTGCTTTGGATTCTCTGTCTCCTTCTCTCTCTGCACCTCCCCTGCTCACATTGTGTTCGTCTCTCTCTCAAAAGTAAATAAACGTTAAAAAATTTTAAAAATTAAAAATAAATACACATTTTAAATGATCAAATCCTCTCAAATACTCAAAAGAAAATTCTTTGTTCCTACAGTCTCAATTTTGTCATTCCTATAATTCTGATATAAAAAAAACTAGCAATATGTGCATCCTAAGTAAAGCCTTTAAAAGAAGGTCCATCTTATAGATAATAGACTTCTGATTATTGTACTTATTTTAAAATGTATTTTTTTAGATCTAACTTGAAACCCATCCCTCCTAATCTTATTATTTTTTGGCAGAATTATCATGGCTACATTGATGGTTATATTTCATTTACAAACTGGATGATAGATTTTGAGCACCTGTTTAGTATATGTCCGAAATAATCAGATTTCTTTGCCTATTGGGAGGAAATGATCCTCTAGCATAGGTTTATGCCTTCTCCTACGAGATGTCACTCTGGGCCTCCTACTTCTGGAATGACTAATCAGGAAATGTGGAAAAATTTCATACCGAGCACAATAGCATCTTTTTTTGTGCCATTTCCTTTCCAGGCAACTCCATTTTTCATTTCCTTAATGCTTCTTGAACTGGTTGTCAGCTGGATTCTCAAAGGGAAGGCACCAGGTCGTTTGGATGATGCATTAACATCAATATCAGCCGGCATTCTTTCTCGGCTTCCAAGGTGAGTTGGTTGGCCATATAGAGTGAATAAACTGAAATTCTCTAAATAAGATGGAAAAGGAACCCATTGTATGGGAGTTTGTCTGTTTTCACATATATCCCCAAAGAATTCAGTTACTGTCATTATTTAAATGTATTATATTTTGTTCACCGGAGATCTGTTTTTATATTCATTTTAAAAGATATTGTTCTAAATATTATTTATCTTGATTACTGAGTTTTTTTTTTCCCCCCCCCCCTTAAATTTTGTGCACAAAGTGTTTCACCTAGTCCCAGTCCTGAGTTATGGTCTAGTTCTCTACTGGAAAATTAATTTGCCTCTGGCAAGTTCACATGCTCTAGCAATCTGGGATATAGACACCACCTACTAAAGGTTGCACAAAGCTTTGTATTACTACATGATCTCCTAAGTGGCCTCTGGTCCTGTTTCTAGTGCTACCTCATTTTCAGCCAAACATTTCCATGATGTGGATCTGGTGAAAATTCTTCATAGGTTCCATATTGCCTAAGGATAATGTCTGAATTTTTTTCCTGATCTATTGAAGCCTTTGTCCATCTATCCTTGCTTTTGCTTTCTTCATTCTCCTTCCCTCTTTCCAATATTTGTTCCTTCCATCCTTCATCATTTGCCATTGCCCAGATGTCACACATGCTTCCCTCTGCTTGGAAAGCCATTCATATGGCTAACTCTAATTCATTTCTTATGTCTAAACATAGACTTTTCTTGAAGAGTCACACTGTTCAGAAAATCTTCCCTTTCTTCCTAAGCCTGCTTTAGACACCACTTCACTATGGCCTCATGTGTCCTTGTGCTTACCCCAGATTAGAATTGTCACATGGTATTATGCTCACCTGTTTTCTTCCCAGCCCTTCCTGATAACTTGCATGCATCTTGAGAGCAAGAAGGATCTTTATTCATAATTTTAACTCCTCTGCCTGGAATGTTACCAGGTACATGCTAGATTTTTTTTTAGTTTAATATATTTTTTAAAGTTTATTAATTTATTTTGAGAGACAGAGAGAGAGTGATGTGTGCATGCAAGCAGGGAGGGGTAGAGAGAGGGGGGGAGGGTGAATCCCAAGCAGACTCTGCACTGTCAGTACAGAGCTAAACGCAGGACCTGCACTCACGAAACCCTGAGATCCTGACCAAGAGTTAGATGCTTAACAACTGAGCCACCTAGGTATCCCCCAAGGTGGATTTTTAAAAATGAAAATGCAAAGATATTCAAGAAAAGGTAGAATAATTTCATGTAATTGTAAAAATTGTTCAGATAACAATGAACCTAAAAGTAAAATTTCTTTCATAAGTGTTACTATGGAAAAGTAGGCTAATGGGTATAAAATAATCATCATTATCATAATCATCATAATAATGTCTGAAAAACTACTCTTATGTGTGCACGTTGTTGTCAGAGGAAAATATCTCAAGTTCTTTGTAGTTAATTCCCAGAATACGCTAAATAAGAGTTTACCATTATACATAATTTCCTCTATCTTCTGTCTCCCTTGAACAAAACTGAACAAGAAATACATTCAACATACTCAAAGGACATGTAGATTTGATTATTGAAAACAAGCCAGTTGTTTACTGTAGTTCATTCTGAAGAAGTTAAGTGTATGAGTTCATGGAAATGCAACAACTAATGAACTTTAAGAATAACTTGATAACTGAGAGGTACCCTGAAGGTACAATTGGGGATCACATATTTTGTTGAGTTGGAACGAATTTATTAAGAGCTCAGGGAGACATCAGGGAGCTGTATGAACGCGTCAGCATTAGTTTTACTTTTTCACATTTGGCTGTGGCCACAAGTGGAATTAGATTATTCTTTTATCATAACATGATAACCACTAGAAATATATACTGCATAAATCTGCTCAGCAACACTGAGGATTAGGGTATGGAATTTTAACAGGATACACAAGTATCATATATATATATGTATATATGATATAGATTTTTATATCTATAAAGGATGAGGGAGATGGGGAGGAGAGAGAGGCAGACAGGGAGAGAAAGAAAGAGAGAAGATGAGAGAGGGAGAGAACGGGAGAGAGAGAGTGAGAAGGACCAAAACAATGCAGTCCTTCCAGGATGGAACACACAGTTCTTTTCCTTCACATCCCACTCCCCACAGCACTCCTTAAGCTAACACTAGTTCTTTGCCCTGGTGCCCTTTGAAAGAAAGGTGAAATGCTGTGAACTTGAATGTGGAGCATATTTTTCCATAATTGTATTTTGAAAAGGAATGGCAAATTGGTTGTTGTTGTTGTTCCTGTAGGTTTGAACAGCAATTCTAAATTATGAAATTGTGGATAATTTTGTAAGTTTTTCAAGGACTTTATTTTTCATAACTTTCTACTTACAACATTTCAGCAAAGCAGATTATTTGAAAAAGAAATGTAAAAATATTTTCATGTATTTTGTTCCTATTACACACACACACACACACACACACACACACACACACACACAAGCAGAGAAGAAAAGCTGATCCACAGGATCCACTCCACTCAATCCCCTTTCGGCAAAAGACAAGAAGGGGGATTTAACAGAACAGAAACTCTTAAAACCATATTTCAGCATCAAGGGGAATCCTCGTGCAAATCATTAACAGCTGAAGGTTAGATTAACACGGCATTGATTATATCCTCTCCAAGGGACTAATTTCATTTTCTACACCAGCAACAGGGGCTTGCCACATCCTTAAAATACCTTATTGTGAAAAAAATGGTAGTATACCATTCGTTAATCTGCTTGTAGGTAATTACATGTTGGATAATAATTCCAAGTAGGCATGTGGCCTCTGACAAAAGGTTGTGGAAATCAAAGTGAAACCATGAACATGTTTTTCCACTTTGCCATTCATGTAATGGAAATGCTGTTTGCAGACTTTGAGGAAAAACAACGTTTGTTTGAGGATGTCAATTTCATTATTACATAAAATTCAAAGTATCTTGAAGGTAGTAGCATACTTAACATATTGATAGAAAAGATACATGCTGTGTCTTTCAAATATTTATGTAAGGGAAAATATTAATCATAGGCAAGATTATATCTTGTTTATAAGCCTGTCAGACAGACCATGACGTGCAATAAAAGTCCATCTGTCCTAAGAACCAGATTCTGGGCAGACCTGCATCTGTTTTGTTCTTCTGGAATCTAGTAGGCAGACTCTTCCTCATTAGAATCTAGTTCTGAAGTTATAGACAGATAATTTGTATTTATCATAATTAAATGCAGGGTAGCATATGTAGATAATCTGCCTTTCTATCAATGACTTGCATATGTGACTATAAAGATTAAACTTAACAAAATAATTACTAAATCTATTTTTAAAAAAAGCTATCTAAAACTTGTGAAATATCCTGCTACTGACCTAAATGCTAATGAGTGAAAAATAATCACATCTCTTTTTTTTTTCCTGCTTATTTGAGCAGAACTCAATTTCCAATTCTTCATTAGAAAACCAGGACCTCAATTTGTTACTTCCTTCCAATGTTTCTGCTTCCATAAATTGCATCCTCCCCGGAGAAATTTTATTCCCGATATAAATATCTACAGTATGTTTGTTTTTAATGGGTTCATTTAGTTTGTTGAAACAGCAGATTATAAATCAAATTGCAATAGGTTGGAGGATAATTTAAGTAGGTAAATTTTCAAATAAGTTGGGGACACTCCACTTTTAATACATATGGGTCATTGCCAGTTTTTACTATGGAGCTAGCTCCACAATATTCAACCATACATATGCACAGTTTTACTGGCCATGACTTCCATGGAATTTTCCATTCCTGACAAGAAAGTTTCAATTCATTAAAAAAAAAAAAAATCATGAGGAGGAAATTAAACTTCTTTAAAATACTTTGACTCCTTGGGGTGGGATTGGAGAATAAAGGAAAATTGTGTACTGGGTTTTTATATTAGACTATAGTATCAGAAGCAATATTGCCTTTGGCGACATCAGACTTCTAACAAATAAGTGCCTGTCATTTTGGATAAGGACTTTAATAAGCATTTACTCATTACCCAGAATAAGAAATAAATGCATATATGTAATGTTAATAGTGCTATTTTGTTATTAATATTAATGTATCTTATCAACCTTGAAAATTATTAAAAAAAACACTTTGGGTGAAGAAAATACATTTTTAAAATGTGTTGGTTTGTTAATTATATTTGCTAGAGAAAATGCCTCGTTTCCTCTTAACTTTTACCTCAAACTTTATGAACAGAATTTGCCTTTGTTATTAATTGTGGAACTTCAGAGACTGCTATTAGACTAACCTTCCCTAATGATGCAAGCAAGCTTCCTTTTACTTATTCAGTAGAGAAATTGAATTACTTCAAGTAGTTTACTTCTTGCAAAGTAAAGAATGTAGCAAATTTGCTTCTTCCAAATTTACTATACTGTGCTTATAAAAGTCTATGGTTTTGTTGTTGTAGAAAGAGATGAAATGACTGCTTCATAAATGTAATTTCACTTCAGAGTAAGAACTAGCAGTACAAATTTTATCTGTCTTTAGGAGGCAGAGGTTGTATTATGTATTCTGTTAATACTGAGCAAAAGTCAATGTTCCACTAGATGGAGCAAAAGGGGCAGTAGCTTTACAGATAGGGAAAGGTCCTGGCTTAGGTTTAAGAGATTTTGAAATAAATAAACAATAATTATTTTTGGAAAAAATATATATAGTCTAAATATATTTGTTTCTAACTTCCTGAAGCTTGTAAAGATATGTAGAATGATCTCACTCAAATGTTAGTTTATTTTCTGATTTACAAGACAAAATTACTAGAAACAAAAAATACCTTATTGATTTCTTTCAATTTTGCATTACCTGGCCAAATCAGACCTTACACACAGCTCTGATGGCAATAATGAACTAGTATAAATTGGCAGGTGTCTGTAAGGCCTGAGTACAAAATTTCACTTACTCTGAAACCCGTTTATGAAATTTTAAGTTTATAATAAGATCATTACATCAAATTTCATTTGCTTGAGCGATGATTAGATCATGGGAGTATTTGAAAGTTAGATAATTTTAGGGTCCATTGATCCAAATTTTCGCATATCTTAAATTAGCTCTGAGATAGTGACGGGTGGACAACATGCTCAACATTACCTTTCTGCTTTTGATGATGGGTACTCTCGAATTGAGATCACTTTGAGAACTGCACAGCTTTGTAATTTGCAATCCTTAGTTAATATTAATTCCAATGTGTTGACTTTTTTTTAATCTCAATATTTTAAATTAATTTCATCCTTTAAAAAATTCAGGATCAGTCCTGGGATAGCAATTTCGTAACTTGCTGGATTTTACAGCAACTAAACATTGACAGGGCAAATTTCTAGTTTTAAGAGAAATGTTGCATAAACATTAACTTTCTTTTACTAAAGGCATACCTCGGATGCAAGAGAAAATAACTATTTGGGGAGAAATTGTGAAGAAAAAAGACTGAGAGGAAAGCCCCTGTAAATGTAGGTTGTTGATTAGAGGATTCTAATGCCTTCTTGTATTTAGACCATTTACTTCATCTTGCATTCAAACTTACTGAGTAAAAGGAATCTCCTATTTGGTTATGCAAAGCCCCTGTGGTACCCCCAGATTTCATCTCCACTTGATAAAGTAAGTTCACTACATTCATACATGTTACATATGTCTCTTCCCACAGGATGGAGTTTAGAGAGTTGCTTTGAATTCCACAGTGCAGAGTCATACGCTGGGGGTCAGGCCTGGGAGAGGACTGAGGAGTTGGGAAGAAAAAGAGGAAGGAGCTTTGGTTTATGATTCAAGGTCTGGTGGGAACATTTTTGAAAATGTAGGTGCTATTTCCTGCAATCAAGGGCTTTCCAGAGCTTGGTAATCATTTCCCAGCTGTATCCCTTTGCTGAATTGTTTTTAGTTGTGGGCACTCCATTGCTGTTTTTCCCCATCTATGATGGAAGAGGATCATATTCATCTTGCTGATAGAAAGCAGGGAATTTAACTCCCATAGCTTCTCCCCACTTTGCCTTTGCTTTGGGAAAGGTTTGGCTTCTTGCTAAAGTGTGAAAAAAAAAAAAGTATTGACTGTAGAATGTCAGGCATATTTCAGCTCGATTTGTGTCAACCCTAATAAGTAAGTTGACAGAGTAATAAATTGGGTGTCTGCTCAAGACCTGGCACCTGTACAGGAAATAAAGAAGTATTTCAATTATAGGCAGGTTCTCTTTGTTTTGCAAGTGGAAGTTTTCCAGGGACCCTCTTTCTTGTATTGAAATTTTAGTATCTTCAAAGCCTATTTCAATTGTCTGTGGAACTGACTAGGGAGATAGCACCTTTAAAAAAAAAAAAAAGAAGAAGATTCTGGATAGATGGGACATTGATGAGGCAGGTAATTTTGATTGCCCTGTTCACCAGTGTGTCCTCCCAATCTCCTATTGTACCTGGCACCTAGTAGATTCTCAAATTTATTGAATGATTTGTTGAATCCTATCCTCCACCTTGATAAATATTGTGTATTAGTTTGTTATGATTTCAACATGGCTCAAGCAAAGTTGCTTTGATCTAAGGAATGAATTTCTTTACATTGAGGAAGCCTTGTCAGGACAATGCCATCATAATGTGCTACTAAATGCTTTTGATAGGAACATATGATGTAATGGATGTTTAAAGTTTAAAAAGCAAGACTTTGTGAGGACTTAAAGAAAATTGTTCAAGCTACTTGCAAATTGGCAAAGCTGCTCTTTGCTGACCTACATAGCTCACTTAAGACCCTGGGACAATACCTCCTGCCATGACAAGGCTGCTTCTTGCTGGCAGTGGTGAAAACAGTGTGGCAGCCCCATGAAAGAAATCATCTTGCCCACCAACACTCGTGCCTTTGCTCTGCCAGCATTGTGCTCTAGCAACAAGGGCCTTTCAACTTGTGCTGACAGCTACACATCAGCTCTTGGTGACTAAGCTAACTCTTCTGATAACCAACCCATAGAAATGCATACCTTCACTAAATCTGGGCTTCATTTCTTCCATCTCCCCTTTGCCTAAAACAAGAGTGTAATTAATCTACCATTGGTTTGGAGTTTTTATTTCTTTATCGGCTTATTAAGAGGCATGATCCTATATGCCACTGGCTTGTGAAATGTTGTTATTATAAATTATAAATCCCACAGTAAACCTGCCTTAAATAAATGATTAGTCTCTGAGCATAATTTGCCATGAACAACGTAATAAATAACCTGGGTAACAAATTGGAAGACAAGTTTTATATATTGAGATTTTGGATTCCTCAGAGTTTCAGAACAGTGTGGGAGTCCCTGGCCCATGGCCTATTCTCTCATGATGGATGACAAACACTTGTATGTGACCATCCCAGAAGGCTTGTCCCAGCTCTGTCTGCATATCTAGAAAAAGTCACTCTGGATTACCTTGTCATGTCTAGTAGTCTACACCTCTGCATAGGTTGGCCTTCTGGAGGACCCGACCAGGAAAAAGGCCCATGAAGGTCCTGCAAGTAGTCTCAGAGCTTTTCTGATTGGGATTCTGAAATATGCAAGACATGGCTGGGTGTGACAGGAGTTCTGCATAGGCAGTTCCCTTGGATCAAGAACTCACCCTCAGGGACAAAACTGCTCTTTCTAGCCATATAATTAATTGTTAGAGGAGGTTATTGGGAGGATGTTTCACTGGATGACTCTTGAGCTAGACTAAGGCAATCAGAGTCTCCTTACCATCTCCCTGTCCTTGGAATATATAATCTGCTACTATTGTCATACTAGCAGCTGTTTTAAGGATGAAACCTTTGAAGAATAAGGTGTTGAGACCATTTGGACTGAATACGTGACTGAACCCTGTTAAGACCTCTATAAGCTCTTAAATACTGAGAACAAACTGAGGGTTCATGGGGCATGGGGGAGAGGGGGAAGTGGGTGATGGGCATTGAGGAGGGCACTTGTTGGGATGAGCACTGGGAGTTGTATGGAAACCAATTTGACAATAAATTATATTAAAAAAGAAAGAGATGCAGGGGTGCCTGGGTGGCTCAATCAAGTAAGCGTCCGACTTTGGCTCAGGTCATGATCTCATGGTTAGTGAGTTCAAGCCCCGCATTGGGTTTTCTGCTGTCAGCACAGAGCCCGCTTCGGATCCTCCACACCCTGTCTCTGCCCACCCCCCTGCTCACACTCCCTTTCTTGCTCTCTCTCAAAAATAAACAAACATTTAAAAAAGAAAGAGCTCTATATAAACTTTTAAGATTTTAGCAGGCAGGAATAGAGATCTGCTGATATTGAGGCTGGCCAAAGCCTTCTATGTAAGTTTCTTGGCTTTTGAAAACTACCACCCACTGGGACATCTGGGTGGTTCAGTCTATTGCATGTCATGATCTCATGGTTCCTGAGTTCAAGCCCCACATCTGGCTCACGGTTATCAGCGCAGAGCCTTCTTGGAACCCTCTGTCCCCCTCTCTGTGCCCCTCCCCGGGTTCTTTGCTCTTTGAAAAAATAATTTTTTTTAAACTTAAAAAATAAAAAAAAGAAACCTACCACCCACCAATATAGGGTGATTTGCCACTTTTTTGATTTCTCCTAACTCTTCACATACAGGGGACAATTAAAGAACTAACAATAATCTCAAATTGAAAAAAAATGGGTTTTAAGATCTGATAATGTATAGTCATTTCAAAAATGTAGGCTTTTGGGACATGTGGGTGGCTGAGTCCCTTAAGCGGCCAAATATTGATTTTGGCTCAGGTCATGATCTCTTGGTTGTGGGATCAAGCCCTATGTCAGGCTCTGAGCTGATAGCATGGATCCTGCTTGGGATTCTCTGTTTCCCGTTCTCTGCCCCCCTCCCTCCCTCTCTTTAAAAAAAAAAAAAAGTTTGTAAAAAATGTAGGCATTTGACATTTCTTTTCATTATTTATATTAATGCTGTTGTGAAGTGACCTAATGTTCTATGTTACAGATTAACTAATAATTTGAAGTATTCAACAGGAGACAATTTTAAAGTTATTAAATCATAGTTATAATCCTATCATAATTAAAGTCAAAAGTAGATTAAACTTAAAGGCCCATATCTTCAAAAGACTCAGTTACATGCTAATTCATAGATGCTCACTGTGTAGAGGGAAATACTATTAAAATGGTGAATTTAATAATATACTAATTTGAGCTGCTTCTTCAGCTTTTATTTAAAATTAGAATGTTTAACAATTTCTTCATCTGTTTATAGTTTATAAGTGAATTTTTATTAGAGTGATCAATTCATTTTACATATTAATAATAAATATAAAAGAAAAAGTCACTTCAACCAAATTTATAGAAGTGATACAGGAAAGATTATCTTTAGTCTAAACTTAAATTTGATTACAGACAATTTCAAGAGAAAATGCTACACTTAATTAAATTGAAGTATATTATATATTTTTTGGAACGTTCTTGGTAAGAATTTATAGAAGCTTGGTAGCATAGGTGGCAAACCATATTCCAGTGTCTGGGTTTTTTAAAAAAAGTTGTTTCTTTTAACTAGATTTTTAAAAAAAATTTTAGTAGCTTTCCAGTTGACCTACCGTGTCATGTTAGTTTTAGTTGTGTAATATAGTGATTCTATAGTTTTATACATTATGCAGTACTCACCATGATGAATGCAGTTACTATCTGTTGTAAGGCAAATTTTTACAATATTATTGACTATATTCCCTATGCTGTAGCTTCATCCCTGCAAGTTATTTATTTTATAACTAGA